>NC_091552.1:43520420-43522920 GCF_042767895.1 Penaeus vannamei
GTTGGCAATAGCTCCAAAGACCCTGGAACTGTCCTGCTTCCTGATTCCACTGCCGTCTGTGAAGGCCATGTCGAGGTACCTGAGTCAAGAGACAGATTGGTGTAAAATATTTTTGAATTAGTAATTCATTCTTTATTGGAATGAATATCATTACCTGAACAGTTGCTATTTACTTACCAACCACATAAGGGAATAATGACTTCAACTTATGATATCAATTGTTATAATCTTAACTTATGACATGCAGTCCTACCTTGACAGTAGCCACATTTCCTTGGTGCAGCCCAAGGCAGACAGAAGTTTTTCCTTCTCGGAACCAACATTGGACTTGAGGTACTGTTGCCACGCGAAGTCCCACTCGGCCTCCCCGCCCTCGCCGATGGCGTAGCAGTATACCGTTGATTTGAGGTTCGGTGAAATAAGACTGTAGTGTAAAGAGCTACTGTACTGAGGATCTCTTGACTAACCGATTATGGTTTGTTATTGAATATGGTCAGTGTGTGTGTGCGATCGTGTATGAATGCGTACGTGTGCTTATTTTTACTAATTTATTCGCATTTGGAATTTTAAAATCCTTCCAACATATGAAAATGACTGAATCGTAATCTCACGTAAGATTATCCGGATTAGCCATCCAGGTGCGGTAGAGAGCAGAGGCGCTGTCTAAGCAGTGCTGGTGACCGAGGCCGCACGCCCACGCCACAGCCTTCCCTCGTTTATACTGATCCAGGAGACCGTCATCAGGGTTCTCCTCGAATCCCACTGACTCGTATAGAGGTACCAAGATGTCTAATAGATAATTCTGAAGAAGAAAAGAATAACAATTAACGGAATAATCCTTAAAGAAGAACTTGCAAGTCCACCTTTGATAGAGAATTATAACGCACCTTCAGAGCGCCGTACCCTCCCGTACGCGTTAACATGTCCTTGAGGTAGACCACATTGTTTAGGGCTGACCACCAGGGGATGTAATCAGACTCGGCCTCCAAGTAAGTCAAAATTCCCAAAGCTGTCTCATACGGAAGCTGATCTGAAATGGTTCATCAGTGAATATTTGCATGTTATGTATATTATTATTATTATTTTTTTTTTTGAGGGGGGGGGGGCATTATTATGGGACCCGCGAACATACCTGCACGAGCAAGGTCCATGGCATCGTCAATTATCTGGGCTCGGTTGATAGGGTTGATAACTTGGTGATCTGTTTTCAGCTGCTGGATGAGGAGGCCCCAGTTGTGGTCGTCGTAGTTGACCCTGTAGTAGCCCGTCTGCTGCAGGTTGAAGATGACCCACTGGTCCTTCGGGGGAAGGGACGAGAGGCGTATCTGTGCCTCGGAGTCCTTCATCCACACCATGGCCTGAGTCTGGTTGAAGTTGGCCTCGCTCTGGGTCGTGTACGTCAGGGGAACCCACCACTTGTAGTCGTGGGTGTCGCTGGAGTTTTCATCTCTAACTAACAAAAAGCGTTCCTGGGGAAAAGGGAGAGTTGCATATTAGAGCAGTCCTTCAAAATGGCTTTCTTGTCATCATAATGCCAAAGTGAATAACCTCGATCGCCTCACCTGAGAAACGGAGGCAGACTTGCCATCGGCGCTCCTCTCCACCTTGATGACGGGGTATCCCTTCTGCAGCGTCCAGGTGTCCATGATCATCTTGACGGTGACCTCTTGGGGCAGAGTGCCATCCTCGTGAGCGGCTGCTGTCAGGTGTCTCCAGAGGTCGTCGCTCTCTGCGTTGTCATACGTTCTGTTGAGGAATATTTTGTGGATAGAAAGACGTGGTTGTTTCCTATGTAGACTTTCAGAATTTGGGAAGTTTGTTTTGAGGGACTCCACACTTACAGGCTTTGGAGGTATTCATTAAGTCCTCTGCGGAAGGTATTTTCATTTAAGAAATTGCTCATCATTCGGATGATGGATGAACCTGAAAAATAATCGGAAATGATTGAAAGAACAATTCGCTAAGGCGATCCACATCGTTCACATTCGAATTATATGAACCAGTTGAATTAATTTCCCGTATCAAAATCCTCTTTGACTATGTGTCGATAATGACGAGCTACAAAATATTTTCTTTCGACTTCACAGAATAACCGTTACCTTTATCGTATGCTATCCTATCAGCATTAAGAGCGTTGTGCCTGATAGGATGGGACGACTCCAGACTGTCAACTGTGAACACGTCATGAATTCTCCTCACTACAAATTGTTCCAGAACTTTCCACTCTGGCTCAACCTGGGAAAGAGTTTGTAATTTTGAGGTTTGTTTGACGTAGATTTCATGAAAGTCAAATTGGTAGCTGAAAAAGTAACATAAATTCACAAAGACAGTAGGAAAGACTAACGGTCTAATCAATCGTGTGTCTAATCAGCGCTGTTAAGTAAATGGTGCATCTTTATCACTTCTTTCGTTATTTTAGATAAATGGAAATACCGACACTAAATAAAAGTGATCAGTGATATCATATTAATGATGGCAGATATAGATCTATTGATAGATG
>NC_091552.1:43555420-43560420 GCF_042767895.1 Penaeus vannamei
GCACGACGTGGAGGCCAAGGCGCAGCAGGAGACCATACGATATACGCAGGCGAATGTGAGATGATGGATTGCTTGTTTGGTCGTATTAGTTTAATTCATTATAGTTATTTTTTTTCTGTCGCTTGATAAATGCATTTCAAGAGTGATATTAGTCGCTGTCTTTGAGTAAGGTGGGATTCTAACTTACGTAAATAAAGAATATGTAAGTTTCATCAAGGTCCGTATTGTGATAGCCCGCTAACCACATACATAACTCACTAAATGCAAATATATATAAAAGAACTCAGGCATTAAGCAGTTTCATCATTGGATATTCCAAAATCATGACATAATAGCCAAAGAAGTTCAAGGTCTGCACCATGGGATTACCTGGCGTGGCCGCTGCGTCATCTGAGTCAATCGTAATACTCGAGTTTGAGACGCATTAAGCGAAGTGGAACACTTTTATCGACGGATGAATTTTCAGCTGGGTTCACTAATGATGTCATAATTCTTTGGTTTCGTCTATAGGTAATGTTTAGTTAATTATCGTGTAAAGAAATGTGTAAAAACGAGATGTTTTGCAGACGTGGTTAAAAATCTCGATTTTTGTATAATGTTTCCCTTTTCGAAATGTATAACTTTCTTGTTTTTTTCCCTCCCGAAGGATAACACGAGAAATGTTATACCAGAAGTTACTAAACCACCCAAGATCACCACAACCACTACAACGTCAACAACCACAACCACTACAACAAAGCCCATGCCTACAACCACCCCTACTACAACTACAACCACAATGGCCCCAAAGGAGAAGGTGAACGTACGGTTGCCTCGCTCCCTCAAGCCAATGCGCTACCTGGTCAAACTTCAGCCTTTAATCAACGGCAACTTCAGCATCCTCGGCTACGTGGAGGTGGAGATGGAGGTCCTGGAGCCGACCTCCAACATCACACTCCACATCGCCGACATTATTACTTATAATGATACAGTGAAAGTGAGTAACTTACTGCGTAGAATAAACCGCACCTTTTACTCAATTATAGTTGAGATTATTTTTTTTTCTTTTTTTTTGCCGTCTGAACCTTCTTTTTTTTCACTCCAGCTAAAGGGAATGGGGAATGCATCCGCTCCGGGGATTAAAATGCATGAATACGACAACTACCGAGAATTTTACATCGCTCACCTGGACAAGGAGCTGCAGCAGGGAGAGAAGTACGTCCTGTCCATGGAATTCCTCGGTTACCTCAACGACCAGCTCCGTGGCTTCTACAGATCCTCATACAAGGACGAAGACGGGAAAGAAAAGCAAGTACCCCCTTCTTCTACTCTGTGTTTATCATGTTCTTTACTTTCATTACTTGAAGCAAATTTAATAATTTTACACCAACATAATCGTTAGAATGAAAGCATTTTGTTGAACTAGTCGATACTCTACAGAATGCTTGCGGTGACACAGTTCCAAGCCACGTCTGCCCGCCGAGCCTTCCCTTGCTTCGACGAGCCCGCGCTGAAGGCAACGTTCGAGGTCTACTTAGGTCGCCAGGAGAACATGTCATCTATCTCCAACATGCGCATTATGGAAACTATGCCTATGTAAGAAAGAGAAAGAGAAAGAGAGAGGGAGAGAGAGAGAGAGAGAGAGAGAGAGAGAGAGAGAGAGAGAGAGAGAGAGAGAGAGAGAGAGAGAGAGAGAGAGAGAGAGAGAGAGGGAAAGGGAGAGGGAGAGAGAGAGAGAGAGACGAGAGAAGTTCCTGTTAGGAAGCTTTTAACCCTGGAGAATTTACATTAGTGCATTTTATAGTTTTTTCTTTTATGATACCGTTGGCAAGACAGTAGATAAGGAATACGAGACTGTCTGATGGAGTTTTGTTACTTCCGAACAGTGAGGGTCAGGAGGGCTGGCTCTGGGACCACTACGAGGAGAGCGTCCCCATGTCTACCTACCTCGTCGCCTTCGTCGTCTCGGATTTCGCCAACATGAACTCCACTGTTAATGATCATGTTCTCTTTAGGGGTAATTAAGCATGGACTTTCAGTGCAAAAAGTCACACGTAGAGCACATGAGATATGCATGCTTATTTTTATTTTTTTAGTAAAAAAGTAATTGTAATAAAGTAATGTCTCCTGTCAGTTACCGTTTAAAAAAGGGAAGGATGGGTTCGAATATAGGTAGTGCTTTACTGAGATCGGAATACATTTCAAGTATTGCTACTGATATTGCAGCATTTCCATAAAGAAAATAGAAAGTAAACGATGGATAGAATACTTTCATATCGAATTTTAACACTCTGTTAAGGTGTAATCAAAACTACACAGTTTCGAGAATTCACCTGGGATCTAAGGAGGTGTGAGATCACTGGTCGAACGAAAGGGTTGTGGGCGCAAGCAATCTGACAAAGGGAAGCAGATTATCCTTCTCCCTCTATGCCCCTAGTCTACATTTAATATTCTTGTAATGCTCCTCTATCTCCTTTTCTTAACTATATCCGTCGTCCTCTCAGTGTGGTCGCGGCAGTCGGCCATCAAGCAGGCAGAGTACTCGAGGGAGATCGGTCCGGCGATCCTCACGCACTTCGAGGACTACTTCGGCGAGCCCTACCCGCTCCCCAAGCAGGACATGATCGCTATCCCCGACTTCTCCGCCGGCGCCATGGAGAACTGGGGCCTTATCACATACAGGTAAGAGGGCGTCGGATGCATAGATATGAAGACGTGCGCAGCTTTGGTAGTCTTGGAGGGAATGTCTCTTTTCTTGTTTGTTTTCCGTCACCTGATCACAGCATAATTACCGATAATCTGAGAGGATTCTTGCTTCAAGGTCTCATATCTGGTCACATAGACACGAGATAAGGAGCCACCACTCTTGCCACTCACGGCGATGACACCGACCTCCTCCATTCCCACAGAGAGACGGCCATGCTGTACGACCCGGTGGTGTCCGGGCCGAGCAACAAGCACCGGGTGGCTCTGGTGGTGGCGCACGAGTTGGCACACCAGTGGTTCGGTAACCTCGTCACTCCTACGTGGTGGACCGACCTGTGGCTCAATGAAGGCTTCGCTTCGTTTGTTCAGTACATTGGCATGGATTACGTACGTAGCACCTGACTTTCATGTATGAGTCACGTATCATATGTACATGATAACCTACATTCTTCCATTGTTATGAAAACAGTTCATGTCACAGTCGAAGAACATTATTTTTCTGACAAGCAACCGGTCCTCATCATTCATTCCCCGAGGAGTCTCAGTCCTCCATTACGAAACATGTGGCCAAACGCGTCGTCATTATTACACTCCTCACCTCTTAACATTAGGACATCCTGCGTGTAGAAAGGACAGTAATGAGAATGAATACCTTCACAATATCACCAAAATATTCATTCTCACTCATACCTTTTTTCTACATTCGTCAACATGAATCAGGACTCCCTCTCGAATCAGCGACCAGTCATCTAACCATGATCCACGGACACCAAACCCAAACACGAACAACAGTTGACGTATCGCCTCACTTCATACGTCACCAAGACCTCAGCCACGGGATGTTCCTCACCCTAAGATTTCTCTCTCCAGGTCGAACCCTCTTGGAAGGTGATGGAGGAGTTCGTTATCTCTCGACTCCAGAGGGTGTTCGCCCTCGACAGCCTCGAGTCATCTCACGAGATCAGCATCCCTGTCGGTCACCCGGATGAGATCAGACAAATTTTCGATAGTATTTCTTATGACAAAGGTATAATTATTATCACTTTCTTTACATTATTGTTATTACTATCATTATCATAGTTATCATCATCATTTTTTCATAATCTTTATTACCATTATCATTGTTATCATTATCATCACCATCATAATCATCACCAGCATCATTATGATTATCATTATGGATAACAATATTATTATTATGATGATGCTGATGATGAAGATGATGATAATTTTTGTTACTATTATCATTATTATTATTATTATTATTATTATTATTATTATTGTTATTATTACTATTATTATTATTATTATCATTATTATTATTATTAACCATCATCATCATTACTATTATTGTATCATCATCTTTTTATTATTGCCTTTATCCTGATTTCCATCAGCGTTATCATCAGCTCATTAGCTCTACTACTGTCACCACCATTTTTATCATCACTATCTTCATCATTACAAGCCATTATAACCAAAATGTGAATTTCCTTTCCTCTGCAAGAGTAAATTTCTGCAGTACCAGAGAAAATAAAACATAGTCTCACCCCCTCCCCTTTTCCTACTTAAAAAGATACAAATTAAAGATAAATTCCATATAAATCTAACTCTCACGCTATATTTGTCTCTCATCAACGTTATCTGAAATTAACTAATTTCCAAACACTTTCTCAGGTGCCTCTATCATTCGTATGATGAACCACTTCCTTAGCGAGAACACTTTCAGAAAGGGAGTAAGCAACTACCTCACTGCATTGTAAGTTCCTCTGTCGCAAATTACGTATTGTTAATCAATTAACGTATCTTTATCTTTTACTTTCATATGATTATTATTAGTAGTAGTATCGTTACTATTAATATTCTTATTCTTTTTCTCATTATTATTATTAGTATTATCATTGCCATTGTTATTGCTATTATTCATATCATTATTATCGCAAGTATTATTATAATCATTATTGTTGTTATTATTGCAGTTATCATTATCAATGCTTTTATTTCTTTATCTAATTATGTAGTGTAAGTTCAACTTTGTATTTCCTTTGTCAACTCTTGTGTGTGTGTGCTGTAGACGTGTATATGAATTCAGATAGATTTAGAAATATGGCTCATGAACGTGCATACATACCCTTACACGGGATCTTATGTGCATTCCGACAACAGTAAGTACGAAGCCGCCGAGCAAGATGATCTGTGGGAGCACCTCACGATGGCCGCTCACGAGGACGGCACTCTGCCCCAGGACGTCACCGTCAAGAAGGTCATGGACACCTGGACGCTGCAGATGGGATACCCCGTCATCAAGGTGGAGA
>NC_091552.1:43567920-43580420 GCF_042767895.1 Penaeus vannamei
TTACAATGGGCAATCAAGGTAAAGTTCCATGCCTAAGGGAATAACACGCCAGTCAGGGGACTCCAACCCTCGAACCTGGATTTGTCGACGAATCCAAAGTCCGATGCTCTAACCACTCGGCTGCCATGCCCTCTGTATATATGTATATGTGCATGTGTGTGTGTGTGTGTATGTGTACATTCATATATGTATATATCATCATCATCATTAGGAGCTAACGCCGACGGGGGCACATAGCCGCGTCCACCTCGAGCTCCTCCCGCCAGGTTTGATCGATCTGTCCAAGCCAAGGTCGTCCCACAGTCCTCATCCACCCAGGTTATAGAGACAACCTGATGAGCAGGATCAGCCTGTGGAAAGCGAGCCGTGTGGGCATATAGCCTGAGTTGGCGATCCCGGATTGTGCAGTTAACAGGTCCTGTGCCAGAATCACAGTGCAACCGTTGGTTAGACACATGGTCCCGCCATGATCTGGCGCAAGGACCTATTACAAAAGGCATGAAGACGAGACTCCAGAGCACTGGATAATGTCCAGGTTTCTCTACCATAGAGCAAAATTGGCATTATCAGGGCCCTGAAAACCCGTAGCTTGGTCCTTCTACACAGGTACTGGTATCTCCAAATACTCTTGTCGAGAGAGTTCATGACCCCTGCTGCCAGGCCAATCTGTCTGCCGACTTCCTGGTCTGACAGCCCAGAGTTATGAACTGCACTACCAAGGTATGTAAAACTCTCTGTGAATTCAATGTCCTCGCCGCAAGCCCGTACCGACCGAACAGGTTCTCCTAGCAAGGCCGCAAAGTCCTGGATCTTGGTCTTGGTCCAGGAGACCTCTAGACCCAAGGGATTCGCTTCATTACTAAATGCATTGAGAACCAGCACTAGGGTTTCCAAAGACTCAGATAGAATAGCAACATCATCGGCAAAGTCAAGGTCTGTAACCTTAACATTGCCCAGTGTTGCTCCACAATGACTTTGAACAGTAGCCCTGCCTAGTAGCCAGTCCATGCAAGTATTGAAAAGTCTTGGTGCAAGAACAAAGCCTTGGCTCACTCTTGAACTGACAGGAAAGAAGCTCGACAGGCCCCCACCAAACTTTACAGCACTTTCAGTACCAGTGTACAGGTTTGCTATTAGTTCAATAATCCTTGTTGGAATTTCTCTCAGTCTCAAGATCTCCTAGAGTGATTCCCGATGCACTGTATCGAACGCCATCTTGAGGTCGACGTAGGCTGTAAGCAGCCCACGTCCGAACTCACGACGGCGATCTACTATGACTCGAAGCGTAAGGATATGGTCTATTGTGGACTTACCAGGAGTGAGTCCAGATTGCTCCGGCCTCTGATGCCTCAGTAAACGGTCTCTAATACGCCTCAGATGGATGTAGGAAAGAACCTTGCCTGGTACACTGAGCAGTGTGATGCCGCGGTGATTGCTGCAGTCTCATCGGTCCCTCTTCCCCTTCAAGAGAAGGATGACCAAACCCTTCAACAGGTCAGGGGGGCCGGTACCGGATCGCCAGATGGCAGCCAGGACAGCATGCAATCCCCGTGCCATAGATTCACCACCAGCCTTTAACAGTTCAGCTGGGATGCCGCAAATACCTGCTGCTTTTCCACTCTTCATCTTGGAGATCGTCTCCCCAACTTTGGTTAGGGAGGATGGATCATCACTGATGGGTGGATCCGGCAACGGGATCTCGACACCACCCGCATCCAAGTTAACTGTTGGTGGGTCAACCTGATACAACTCCTCAAAGTACTCAGCCCAACGTTCCCGCGCCGCAACAGGATCTGAGACGATCTGGCCACCTACTGTATATATGTATATCTATAAATATGTATTTGTGTATATATAAATATACATATATACATATATATATATATATATATATATATATATATATATATATATATATATATATATATGCATATATATATATATATTTATATATATGCATATATATATATATATATATATATATATATATATATATGCATATATATATATATATATATATATATATATATATATGTGTGTGTGTGTGTGTGTGTGTGTGTGTGTGTGTGTGTGTGTGTGTGTGTGTGTGTGTGTGTGTGTGTGTGTGTGTGTGTGTGTGTGTGTGTGTGTGTGTGTGTGTGTGTGTGTGTGTGTGTGTGTGTGTGTGTGTGTGTGTCGCACCTACAACCAAAGTTACGACGAAGGCCTCACCTTCTGAAGATCTTCCCTCGTACTGAAGGCGGAAGTGGCCGCCCGCAGCATCTTCGCTCGCTGCCTCTTGTCGCTGGGAACAGAACGGGGCAGTTTGCGTCACTCCTCGGACAGCATATTTAGATTGTCATTAATTCATATGTACATAGTAAGCGCTTATAACTTACAAGACATATACGTCATTCCAACGGTTCTTGAGGAAGTCCCAGGCTAAGGCGCGTCCAAATTCGTTTCTGGCGACGGACGTAAAGGCTATTATGGAGTCCTGCCTCATTATTTCGCCGTTGGGCAGGAAAGCCATCTCAAGGAACCTGAAGGCAGAATAAGAAAATTTGTTTGTTATGTTTTGGGAGGGAAGTGTGAGAAGATTTAAACATAGAGATAAATGGATTGGTAGAAAGAAGAGAGAAGAGGGGGGAAGGGGGAGGAGGGAGAGAGAGAGAGACTGAGGGGGCAGGGGAGTGCAATATGACCAGACCCTTAGAACTTTATATTCTTGTTTCATGTTTATCATCTGTGATATCTTTTCTCATTTACATTCATGTAAAACGCTGACCTTGAAATCACCGTAGTTGCGACATCCATTTAGAAATTATCAATAACATTCATTTTTTTTTTTTTTTATATATATATCAAAAGATACCCACACGCTCTAGCTCTTACATATCTGCAATACATCATATGCATTGCTACCTAGTTTAATTAGTAGTCTGATGCACCTGTACTTTCTTGAAGATCAAGTAAACGCAGCAATAGTATGTGTGTGTGTGTGTGTGTGTGTGTGTGTGTGTGTGTGTGTGTGTGTGTGTGTGTGTGTGTGTGTGTGTGTGTGTGTGTGTGTGTGTGTGTGTGATGAGAGAGGAGGAGTATCTTACAGGGAAATCCGCAGAGCAAAAGATAGACTAACGCTCACCTTGTAAGAATAGCAACTTCTTTACTGCAACCCAGCCCGTTCAGGAGTTTCTCCTTCTCGGATGCGACCTTAGACTTCAGAAATTGATTCCAGCCAAAAGCCCATTCAGTCGGTCCGCCTTCTGCGATGGCGTGGCAGTACACGGATGACTTCACGTTGGGGGCGATCAGGCTAGCGAAAACAGGACACATCTCGTGAAAGCATATATGAAGCGTGTGGTACTATGCTATTCTAATAGGAATTTCATTCATGCGTTTATTGATTGTTGTGCTCAAAGAAGTATCAATTTCTGACCATAGAAATGTCGTTGCTGCGTATCTTATAATATTGGCGAACTTTTCAAAAATAAATTAATTAATTAATGAGATAAAAAAAATATTTACCTTTCGTTCTTAGGTAGTTTCATCCACATATGGAAGGTGGTGAGGGCGTCACTTAGACATTGGGGGTAGCCAAGCTTGCAAGCCCAGTGTATGGCTAGTTCTTGTAAATGTTGCACATGACGAGAGTCTTCTGTTTCGTTGGCAATCCTCATTGAGTCGTACAGGGGCACCACCAAGCCCAACAGGAAACTCTGAAATAGGTTGGTTCGAGCTCGTCTGTTCAAAAGGAAAACGGCGCGCCAGACTCCTGCACATTTTCCTAAAGTTACAATTTACTTGAAATATGCTTCTGGGTAGGAATGATAAATATACAGTCATGAAGACAAGTATACACGAGTTATGAAAGTCCTTTACAATCGCTTGATAATGTTACCTTGATAGCACCGTGGTCCATTGACGCTCCTAACATAGATTCTAGGTACTCTAAGTTGTTCATAGCAGCAATCCAGGGAAGAAATTCAACCTCATTTTTGAGATAAGATAGCATGTACAGAGCAGTCTCGTAACGGAGATGACCTGAAAATGCATAGAAAGCCTAGAATGCCCTCCACATATCCTTAGTTTTGTTTCTTTTGTTTGGCTTATGCTGTTTATCTGCTTGTTCCTCCGTAGCAAGGTTCCAAAGCATTCATGATTGATCAGTAGTTAATTCAATGGATATCATAATCACCTGAAGTATCTGATAAATATGATTTGGGGTTTGCCATGAGCGCAAACACACTTGTCCAGTGATTCTGGACTCACCAAAACATTATACTAAAATTATTTAAGATGTGTACCGTACTCCTGTATGCAGCATGAAAACTCTTCAGTTACCCACCTACTCTAGCAAGATTCATGGCATCATCAATAATCTGCGCTCGGTTGATGACGTGGATGACCTCGTGGTCGTCCTTCAGCTGCTGGATGAGGAGGTCCCAGTTGAAATCGTCGTAGTTGACCCTGTAGTAGCCCGTCTCCTGCAGGTTGAAGATGACCCACTCGTCCTTCGGGGGAAGGGACGTGATAGTGATGCTGTCCTCTGACGCCTTCATCCACACCGTCGCCTGAGTCACGTTGAAAGCGGCGTCGCTCTGAGTCGTGTACGTCAGGGGAACCCACCACTTGGTGTCAGACGTCTCTTCGGGGTTCTTCACCTGCCGAAAACGTTCCTGCGGAGGAACGTTTACTCAAAAATATTGCCACTGAACATTGATAAAAATTTCGTTATTACCCTTAAGACGAGATCTCTTTACCTGCGTGACTGTAGCGGAGGTACCTTCCGGGCTCCTGATCACCTTAATGACAGGGTAACCTGTCTGTAAAGTCCACGTGTCCATTATCATCTTAACTGTCGTATACTCAGGCAGCACATTGTCCGCATGCGCAGCAGTAGTCAGACTTTCCCAGAGATCGTCATGTTTTGCAGTGGTATTCTTGCTGAAAGAGGAATAACTCACAGTACTCACACCGCACATATATATATATGTGTGTGTGTGTGTGTATAATATCACTAAAGACAGAACATATATATTTATGTATGTATGTATATATATATATATATATATATATATATATATATATATATATATATATATATATATATATATATGTATATGTATATATATATATATGTATGTGTGTGTGTGTGTGTGTGTGTGTGTGTGTGTGTGTGTGTGTGTGTGTGTGTGTGTGTGTGTGTGCGGGTGGTTGTGGGTGTATGTGTTTGTGTGTGTTTGTATATGTGTGTGTGTGTGTATGTGTGTGTATGTGTGTGTGTGTGTGTGTGTGTGTGTGTGTGTGTGTGTGTGTGTGTGTGTGTGTGTGTGTGTGTGTGTGTGTGTGTGTGTGTGTGTGTGTGTGTGTGTGTGTAAGCACTTACAAATCCTTCAGGTAGCTGTTAAAACCATCACTAAACAGCTTATCACCGAGGAAGTGGCTCACCATGCGAATAAGAGAGGATCCTGCAGAAACACGAGAAATCTTTGCAATAAGCCTTTCAAAGGATTACTTGCAGGAGATAGGGTAAAAAAAATAATGGATTAGACTAACTTTAGTATAACTGGAATATATGATTTTGATGGAGTAATGGTACAATGGTGTTTCATTGATATTCCCTGATGTCCATTTAGTAAATGATGTTTGATAAAAATTAGCTGGTGATTTTAAGTGCAAAGGTTGAAATTAATACCAGAAGAAAAGGAAGTGATTTAAGGAAATAGATGATGACATCGTGATAATAATGATAATAATAATAATAATAATAATAATAATAATAATAATAATAATAATAATAATAATAATAACAATAACAATTATAATAATAAAAATAATGATGATAATAATGATAATGATAATAATAATAATAATGATAATAATAATATAATCAATAATGATAATGATAATAATAATAATGATGATAATAATATAAATAATGGTAATAATAAAAATAATAAACAATAATAATTTTGATTATCTTTACTATTATTCCTATTATAATCATCAATATTACTATCATTATCATAATTATTATCATTATCATTACTACTACTATAATTATTATTATCATTATTATTATTATTATCATTATTACTATCATTATTACCATTATTATTATTATCATTATTACTACTACTGCTAGTAGTATTGTTATTATCATTATCAGTATTAGCATCATCATTATTATTAGTAGTAGTTGTAGTTTCATTATGATTACTATTATCATTATCATCATTATCATTACTGTTATTATTACTGTTATCATTATTACCATTATCATTACTAATATCATTATTATTAATATCTTTATTTTCATTGCTCTTATTATAACCTTTATCATTATTACTATTACCATCATCATTATCGTCATTGTTTCCAATAGGATTATCACCACAACAATGAAGGGAAAATGATAAAGCGATCAAGACCTTTCCCATTGGTGATGACGTCAGAGAGTTCGCTGAGTTTCTCCGGGTTGACCACTGGGGTGATGACCTCGTGTGACGATTCCAGGCAGTCCAGAGCGAAGGCCGGGTGGAGTTGGCTGACCACGAAGTCCTCCATGACCTTCCAGTCGGGCTCAAGCTGCAGAGAATACGAGATTTTTTTTATGCTATTTCGTGATATATTCTTTGAAGTTGATGTTACGGGCCAATCTCTGTCTCGTTGGGTTCTTTCGAATGGAGTGTTCTTGCTAAATGCAGTTTTATATGTTATCTTTTATATAAAGTGGGTACGATCATTGGATTTCATAACCTTGATTAAACTTCAAATCTTATCGAAATATATACCCACTCATATGGTTTACAAACCCGACTGGAGAGGAAAGATTTTTTTTCAAGGTGTCATAGACAGTCCACGTAGTTGTACATTTAAGCACGAAGAAGAGCTGCACACATAATATCACGTAAATATTTCATGTCTTGGGTTGATTTCGAGTTATTCAGTTTTACAAGTTTCCAAATAGAATCAATATGCTGACAGCAATTGATAACAAACGTTTTGACTCATCCACACCGTGCTTTTGCTACCAAAGGCATTTCAACATGTTTCATCTATGGACTCTTAGGTACTGTAAGAGGTTTTAAAACACAGGCAGTTCGAACAAGAGGAAATTACAGTGAACCGAACAAAGACAAGCTCTGTCCTTTTCTTATAGTATAGTTCTATTCGATTTGTTATATCCTCCATCCTTGGTGAACATAGGAAAAGGACCAGAAAGAAGTAGCCTTAAAACCTACTCCTGTTAGTCTATCAAGGAAAAAAAAAGGTATAAGCAATACTTACAAGTTCCACGCCCATGTACTCCATAAACGTAGCAAATCCTTGGCCGAGACCTTCATCCCACCACCCGGGAGAGAGGAGGTCACCCAGACACTGCTGTGCCAACGCGAAGGCCACGGTGTGTGCGACCTGCTCTTGGTCCCTGACGCTTGAGATCTCCGGGTGGAAAAGCAGGTGGTCTTCTCTGTGCGGGAAAGGCAGCGTCGGTTGCGGGTTTATGTTCAGAACTTCTAGCCTGGTTTTGTTTTACTTGGATTTCTTTTATTGATTCTGTGTTCTAGTTTTTCGTCATACGTAATTGTGGTATAATTTGGCAGTTTACACATAAAAACAAAACAAAAGAAATAACAGTAGCCATAGGTAATGGAAGCAAAATAATTATAATCATTATATCAATATCAGGATCGACACAAACCTACCAATATTTATAAGGAAGATTAATATAAAGAACCAGCAGGACACGTTATAGATCAGTATTGGTTACTCAAATGGTGGTCTGTGAATACAGTATATCATAATCAAAGACGTACTAAGTGCATTGAAACCCTTATTGCTTAACATCTACTTAGTGCTACAAAAACAATTAAATGTTGAGGTTACTAATTCATCTTCTTTCCCCCTGGATTATCATCCAATTTAGACTTATCTTGTATATTCGCAACAAGGAGAAGTATGTGACGACAAAACATGCTGGGTATAGACATGGAATAATCCCCTTCTCATATTGTTTCATAATATTATGTTCCAAGAGACTACCCACTGTAATTGCTGTTTAGACGCGTACAATTTCTTTAAAAAAATATCAGCATGTTAACAGTCAAAGTCCTTTCAATTAAGTCATTTCAAGATCTCATTCTTGCATATGGATAAAACCCTCTTAAATACTATTTCTCTCTATTTCACTATCTATCTCTTTCTCTATTTCTTCTCCTCTTTTATAGCTACGTCTGCTCGTTATACCGATCGAGAGTTTAAATAGATTGACATTTATCTATCACGGATCAAACATATGTTGTTCCCCGTACACTCGAAACGTCGCTGAATATTTTGGGAAATAATGTGATTCTTGCGAGTTTAGTTATTAATTATCCAAGTTTTGGGAAGAGCGACCTGTACAGATAACGAAATTCAAAACAATTAAAGCTCAGGGTCGACCCCAGCGTATGTATGCACACAAGAGACAAGGATTGGTGTATGGCATTAATATTAGATTTCCGCTGCGACCTTTGTACAAAATGTCTCAATATAAAGTCGTAAAAATTGGAGTGACACAAAACGACACATCATGTAGTTCCACTCCTCCAGTTTGTTAAAATTATGCATATCTGTCTATCTGATAGATATACATTTATCTATCTATCTGCCCGGTTTACAGTGTCTACACTGATAGATATGCATTTAGTTCTGTGTATATGCCTGTCCGTATAACGAATATTCATTGGATCGCGGCTCGTACAATTCTAAGAAACCGGTAGACCGTCAACACATTCATGCATATCGTGGGTTTTCACCGTTCGTAATTCTAAACACTAGCTGTGTCTTATTGATCTGCGTAAAAATCCTCCTGTAATCATTAAGACCGCAGTCATCTAGAGGAGAGGGACCAAGCGAAAAAAATGCCATTTCGTTTGCTTACATAATATTTCGTGAACTTTAACGTGACTTAACTCTCTTTCCTTCTTACAAAAAAAGAAAAAAAAATCTATTTTAAGATAAACAATATGTATTGAAGTGAAATGAAATATGATTGATCAAAAACAAAGAATTGGTCAAACGAAAATGATGGCATTTTGTTTGTTTACATAATATTTCGTGAACTTTAACATGATCAAATTCTCTTTCCTATTTTTAGATAAACAATATGTATCGAAAAGAAATTAAATATGATTGATCAAAACAAAGAATTGCTCAATCGAAAAAGATGTCATTCCCTTTGCTTATATAATATTCTGTAAACTTTAGCATGATCAAACTCTCTTTCCTTCCCAAAAAAAAGCAATTCTATTTTAAGATCATTTGGACTTATGTGAAATGAAAGATGACTGATCAAAACACCATAAAACACAATACTACATATTCTTTGACACTCAAACTATATGAAAGATGATTGATCAAAACACCAACATGAAACATAATACAGCATATTCTTTGACACTCAAACTATCTGAAAGATGATTGATCAAAACACCATAAAACACAATACTACATATTCTTTGACACTCCAACTATCGCCTACCTAATATGGGTGATTCCCCTGCCCTCCGTCACTCGAGGAATGAGTTCTGGAACAGCGATCAAGTCTTGCTTCGGGAGAGGGAAGGTTTTGTTCAGGAAATCCTCCAGATGCGTCAGGATTTGGGGCCCGACCTGCCTCGCGTAATCCGCTTGCTGGAGGACCGCTCGCCTCGCCCACACTGTGTGTGCATTCAGGTTTATATATATATATATATATATATATATATATATATATATATATATATATATATATATATATATATATATATATATATGAATATAAACATATGTGAATTATATATATATATATATATATATATATATATATATATATATATATATATATATATATATATATATATATATATATATATATATAATATGTATATATATATATATTATATATATATTCACATATGTTTATATTCATATATACATACATACATATATATATATATATATATATATATATATATATATATATATATATATATATATATATAATATGTATATATATATATATATACATACATATATATATATATATATATATATATATATATATATATATACATATATATATATATATATATATATTCACATATGTTTATATTCATATATACATATATATATATAATATATATATATATATATATATATATATATATATATATATATATATATATATATATATATATATATATATATTCACATGTTTGTATTATTATATACATATATATATATGTATATATACATAAATACATATACATACATATGTATATACATGTATGTATATATATGTATACACACACACACGCACACACACACACTTATGTGAGTCTGTATGTATATTGTATATATTTCTTCAAATAGACATAGATATAGATATATACATTTATTTATCTATACGTATACTCTAAAAAAAACACCCTTATAGCACGTGTAAACGAAGAAAGCTCGTGATTACCTCGCAGTACCACGTGGTCGTTTTCGGTGGAGTTCAGGACGGCAAAGCTCGACACCAGGAAACCGACTTGGAAGGTGGAGATGGGGAAGGTCACCTGGTAGTGGTCCCACTTCCATCCCTCTTGACCTTCCCTGGTATATTAAGGGGGTCAAAGAACAAACTGAATATACTGATAATAATAATAATAATAATAATAATAATAATAATAATAATAATAATAATAATAATAATAATAAAACAAACCAATACTGATGATGTGAAAATTCAAGTCGTTTCATTGAGCTTGGTGTCTTTCTTGTTACATTATTTTTTTCCTGTTTATATTCTAGTTATCTTAGAAAATAAAGACGGTGAGAACACTAACCAAAATACGTAAAGAACCACCATATGATTTAAGTTTCTATACAAGGTGAATTGAAATGTTATTATTTCTCGACTCGCTACTTATACTGACAAAGAGGGTCTGTACAAAATCTGAAACCTAGTACATATACAACTTTGAATGTCTGTGTATCATACTTACAGCGTCAAAGAACATCTAAAAAAAGAAAAGAAAAAAAAGAAGAAAAAGAATACCGGCCTTTACAATGGAAAAAAAATCTATATCAGTGTGTCATACTTACACTGGTAGAGTATTGTTGTGAGGGATGTTGGCCACCGACGTCATCCAGGTTTCCCTCGCAAGGAAGACCTCAAAGGTGGCTCTCAGCGCCGGCTCATCGAAGCATGGGAAGGCGTAGCGCGCGTAGGAGGGCTTGAAGTTCGTCGTCGCCAGATTCCTTGTGGAGGAAGAGAGGGCGAAGTAGGACGGTAAAGACTAAAGGAAACAACCTTGAAACGTAATTTCGTACAAAAGAGAGAGAGAGAGAGAGAGAGAGAGAGAGAGAGAGAGAGAGAGAGAGAGAGAGAGAGAGAGAGAGAGAGAGAGAGAGAGAGAAACTATCAATCAATGATATATAGATAGATAGATAGATAGATCGATAGATAGATCGATAGATAGATAGATAGATAGATAGATAGATAGATAGATAGGTAGATAAATATTACTAGAATGGTCATTGTAGTCACTACTCACTTCCGCATACCGTCAGCATCAGTGTAGGTGGTCTTGTAGAAGCCTCGCATCTGGTCGTTTAGGTAACCGATAAACTCCATGGCCAAGACGTACTTCTTCCCCTTCTGCAACTCCTCCTCCAGGTGGGCGATATAGAACTGACGCCTGAAGTCATACTCTTGCATCTTGATCCTCAAAGCTGCGGCTCCAGGATCATCACGGCTTGATACCTAGATTAGACAAGATTTTTTGTTTTTGTTTTTTTAAATAAGCCGTAAGATTGTTTTGACTGCGGCAGTTGATACGATATCGGTGATGAATGACTGAGATCAATATTGACAATAACAGGAAAATAGAAATAACAAATAGAGGCCCGACATGATTATTCTTACACATACTTTATACGGCTTTTTATCTATTTTTTTCTTTTCTAATATATTTCCAAATGTATCGATGTAGCAGTTTTAAGAACATAATGTGTTCTCTTCTAATACAAGGACTTTGTACATGGACAGCAATGTTACAAAGATTTTTCTTGGTTTTAAAATGGAATTTCACTTTGGACGTCGAACGATGTGTATCACTAAGGGTTTCACAATGTCCGGTTTTCGAATTATGTCCATGTTACTGAAGGGGCTAGTGAATCTTCAACAGCACCGGTAAAATTGCTGGTAATTGGCAGATTATACGCTTTGTGATCGTATGTTAAAGGATCAGTCTTGCAGCATAACAATTGAGTAATAAATGCCTCTGTAACAGATCATTTCTGTACAAGCTCTAAGGATTGAGCTTGTAAAACATGATTTCTTCGTAGTACAGCATAACATTAGTAAATATTATAGGACTGCCCTATAACAGAATGGAAGCTCCCTGTAGATAAAAGACAAATTCTGTGAACAGTAATCCAGTTTGGAAAGTGAATTTAATTCCTAATTGGGAATAACGTTCCTAAGACTGTGATTAAACTGCATTTTT
>NC_091552.1:43602920-43607920 GCF_042767895.1 Penaeus vannamei
CAAATAGGCACAAGCTCACCTGCGTCAACACGGCGGAGGTTCCATCCAGGTTCCTTTTCACGTGGATGACGGGGTAGCCCATCTGCAGCGTCCACGTGTCCATGATCATCTTAACAGTCACGTCCTGGGGTAGAATGCCGTCCTCGTGAGCCGCCAATGTTAAATATTTCCACAAGTCACTTTGCACTGCATTCTTGTATGAACTGAATGAAGATGAAAAAGGCTATGAAATTTTTTTTATAATATATATATATATATATATATATATATATATATATATATATATATATATATATATATAAATTCAATTCTGAACTTTACAGAATATGTATCATCAGTTGAAAAATAATAATGATAAGTCATTTCCTACAACACTCATTTCTTTTCAAAATCACAAGGGACGAATTTATTATGCAGGCATAATTACAGTGCTTTCAGGTAGCTGGTCAACCCCTTCCTAAATGTTGCTTCAGTGAGGTAGTGGGTCATCATCCTGATGATAGATGCTCCTAAAATGTGTTGAAAGAATGGGCATTAAATACTTACCATGCAATGGAAAGTCTTTGTGAAAACGAAATACTGAAAAGAAAAAACAAAGAAAAACACTAACCCTTTTCATATGAGATTCCATCAAAGACTTCGAAGATTTCATCTGGGTGATCGACGGGAATGCTGATCTTGTGTGACGACTCCAAACTGTCAAGACCAAACACTCTGTGAACTCTTTCGACGAGGGACGTTTCCATTACTTTCCATGATGGCTCTGCCTATTGAACATCAAAGAAAAATGATATTCATTATGATCAATCACTTCTCTCATAATGAATGATACTAATCTGAAGGTTTTCGAACTGTATCAACTAGGACATGGATTAAGACATGAAGACTTTAAATGACTCACATGATCAATCCCAAGGAAATTTATATAGGTAGCAAATCCCTCGTTGAGCCAGAGGTCATCCCACCACACGGGCGTCACCAGGTTCCCAAACCACTGGTGAGCCAATTCGTGGGATATTACCTCTGTGATAAATGCTCTTGTTTGTGGTGTTGACACTTCTGGATTATACATGAGGTAATTTTCCCTGTTTGGATTAATTGATGGTAATAATTCTATTATTATTCTGGATAGATTGTGGATCCTATTGGCTAGGAAATGTCGTTGGCCTCGAATGCTGATTTTAATGGTTTGAAAATTAATGGCAGATGTATTTTTCTTTGTACATACTTTGTTTTGTTTTACCATTTACATGGACTATTTTTTAGTGAAGGATATTGCAAACATATTGTTTACAACGCGTTTTCAGCGACAAACTAATATATCTCTTAATTACTATTATATTTACCTGTTTTGCATAGGAAACAAAAAATGCTGAGGGTCAAACAACATACCTAAGCTCAGAGCAATTTACACATTTTCTCGATATAATGCAAATTGAATATTACCAGATTACCAGTAACGACTTTTAAATTATTTTGATTAACTTGGAAACTTTGAGCAATTGATACCCACAGAATACTAAATTTCATGGAGCCACATTTTGGTCACAAAATAGAACATTCTTTTAAAGCCATACATCTATATTGCATTCAATGCATTTACTTGCTAGTGATGAGACCCCAGTTTTCCATGGCTCCTGCAAAGAAGTCGGGTAACGCAACCATGTCCATCTTTGGGAGAGGGAAAGGCAGGCCGAAATACTCTTCAAAGAAACTCAGGATCTTGGGTCCCACCTTCAGTGCATACTCTGCCTGATCTATTGCTTCTCGTCGCGCCCACACTACCAGAGAATTTTGGGGAAAGAATATTATGACCACACTTAATCATGTATACTTGCTGTTCCATTCATTTACTGATGTGGCGAAAGACCATATAATATAATGCCATGGAGTGAAATATTTAATTCAGAGGAATACAAAACTCAAAATCTTGTTTCTTTCACTGGAATAAAAGCATGAAGGTTTCTCTTAGTAACTTTTTTATGAGTGCTATCAATATTTGATGTTTCTGATGAGTTCCGTTATTACCTCGAAGTACCACGCTGTCATTCACTGTGGTGTTGACTTGAACAAAATCCGAGACGACGAAGGCGACGAGGTAGGTGGACATCGGGACGCTCTTCTCATAACGGTCCCACACCCAACCCTCCTGCCCCGTGCTGTTTGTTTAGAAATATGACGCTAAAAGCATATGGATGAAAATTATATATGACTAAACCCAAATTGTAACATTCACTGACATGGTTTATATTTCCAATCTACTCACATAGGCACAGTTTCTGCAATGGGCATGTTAGAGAGGGTCGTCATCCAAGATTCCCTAGCGAGGTGAATTTCAAAGGTTGCTTTTTGGGCAGGCTCATCAAAGCAAGGGAAGGCTCTGCGGGCATCAGTAGCCTGAAACTGTGACACAGCAATGTTCCTAGAAAGATATAGTGTCAGTAGACACATTGTGTATCAGAATGTTATAAGTAAAGTGGATTTATGAGCACGCGGTGAGTTATTCACCTGGTGTTGCCTGCAGCATCCATGTAGGTCGACCTGTAGAAGCCGTGCAGCTTGTCATTAAGATAACCAAGGAACTCCATGGAAAGAACGTACTTTCTTCCTTTCTGCAGCTCGTTCTTCAGATGGGCGATATAAAATTGACGATCATGATCGTACTCATGGTTTTTGATCCCCTCACCTCGGCCTTTCTCTTGACCAGGAGCATACACCTGAAACAGAAGAGGAGCCGCTATGATTTCCAAACATTGGGTCACGCTGAAATGTGCCAAACCTGCATTGTGTATTTAATGTTACTCTGCAACAATTCAAAAATATGTACCTTTATTGTGTCATTTTTAGTGATGATGTCAGCCATGTGGAGCGTGATGTTGGAGGTCGGTTCCAGGACCTCCATCTCCACCTCCATGTAGCCGAAGATGCTAAAGTTGCCATTGATAAAGGGTTGGAGCTTGACCAGGTAATGGAGTGGTTTCATGGATCCAGGCAATCTTATGCCCAAATCAGTTTTCTCCCTTATAGATACTGGTATGTCGGTCTGTTATCAAGAGATATTGGATTACTAGATTACTGTGCAATTCTCTCCGAGAAATGTGACAAAACATACCAGAAATCAAAGGAAGTAATATATAAAAGCCAATAGAGCTCTTAGTATGAAATCGCATAAACTTTTCCTGAATATAACAATGAAATACAGTGCTCTTGTTCATATTAAGATGTGATAATGAAGACAACTGATACCGCTACGTTCATACAAGATATAGCCTTTGGAACTGATATCACAGATATTTTGAGCACCAGCAAAGATGAAACATTCCTTTCTTATCCTATTGTAAGGCAGCTACTTATTGCCGTGGTGGGTGTCTTGTCTTCATTCAAGGCAAGATGGAAAATGATGTGTTTGCACGTGCTTGCTTATGTTCATATTCTTAACTATTTATATATTTAAACTATGTATTTCTATAGATCTATAGTCTTATGACAGTAAAATTTCATTAATCTCTGCTTGTGATAGTTTCCAATTTCCTAGGAATCATACATAAGTTGACGAATCTGATTTCATCTTTGAATTGTATTAAAGGAAATACATACAATCTAATAGCTATTAACATATAAAAATTACAAGCGATAAATTTTCGAAATCGGCTCAAAATGTTCAGGCCCTAAGACTGGCCACACTGCATGCGATTTGCTGGGAGGTTAGAGGGTAGCGAATAGCGGGTTGCTCAACGGGTCTGAAGCAAAAGCAAACATATGCTGTCTCATGCAAGAGGCCATACTGGATGCAGGTAGCGGGTTCACTCCAAGCTTATCCACTACCCTCCTGGATAAGTGAACCAACATGTTTAAAATCATCCAGTTGCTTGTGGGGAGCTAGTCGATTTGTGCATGCACCACCTCAGACATGACTAGTGAAGAATAGGTTCAGTTTTTTTTTCAGCAGAGGGCCATGTGGGACCTGTATGTCACCTTTAGAAGAAAGGTGGTGTCCTCAAAAAATGCAGGGCTGACATGTATAAACAATTAGATAATTAGCGCATAGCCGCTCCAAGCAAGTCCCCAAAGCCAGGATCTTCGTCTTGGTTCAGGAGACCTCTAGACCCAAGGGCTTTGCTTCATTACTAAATGCATTGAGAGCCACCACTAAGGATTCCAAGGACTCAGATAGAATAACATCCTCGGCAAAGTCAAGGTCGGTAACATTGGTATTGCCCAGAGTTGCTCCACAATGACTTTGAACACAACAGTAGCTCTGCCCAGTATCCAGTCCATGCAAGTGTTGAAAACTGTTGGTGCAAGGACACAGCCTTGCCTGACTCCTGAACTAACATGAAAGAAGCTCGACAGGCCCCCACCACACTTTACAGCACTTTCAGTACTAGTATACAGACTTGCTATTAGTCCAATAATCCTTGTTGGAATTCCTCTCAGTCTCAGGATCTCCCAGAGTGATTCCTGATGCACCGTATCAAACGCCTTCTTGAGGCCGATGTAGGCTACAAACAACCAATGCCCGAACTAACGACAGTGGTCTACAATGACTTAAGCACAAGGATACAGTCTGTTGTGGATTTACCAGGAGTGTATCCAGATTGCTCTGGCCTCTGATGCCTCAGTAGGTGGTCTCTGATATGTCTCAGAAGGATATGGGCAATGCCTGGTATACTGAGCAGTGTGATGCCTCGGTGATTGCTGCAGTCCCATCAGTCCCCTTCCCCTTCCAGTGAGGGATGACCACACCCCTCAACTGGTCAGTGGGAATGGTACCAGACTGCCAGATGGCAGCCAGGACATCATGCAACCCTTGTACCATAGGTCCCCACCAGCCTTTAACAGTTCAGTTAGAATGCTGTAAATACCCATTGCTCCCTCAGCCTGTTCAAGTGAAACACCCTGGGGTGGTCATTGGACCGCTTGGGAGTTTTGAAGTGGACCTGGAGGGTAGCCACAACCAATTTATGGTCAGTACCACAGAACTCGGCACTCATACACCC
>NC_091552.1:43625420-43627920 GCF_042767895.1 Penaeus vannamei
TTACCTCGAAGTAATACTTTGTCATTCACTGTGGTGTTGACTTGAACAAAGTCCGACACGACGAAGGCGACGAGGTAGGTGGACATGGGGACGCTCTTCTCATAGCGGTCCCACACCCAACCCTCTTGTCCCATGCTGTTTGTTTAGAAATTTGATTTTCACGTAAAAGTAAAAGATGGAGTGGATGTTATATATCACAAATCCCATATTACATGTCCAATGATGCATATTATACCTCCAACCCACTCACACAGGCAGAGTTTCTGCGAGGGGCATGTTGGAGAGGGTTGTCATCCAAGATTCCCTTGCGAGGTGAATTTCAAAGGTTGCCTTCAGTGCGGGCTCGTCGAAGCAAGGGAAGGCTTTGCGGGCGTCGGTGGGCTGGAACTGGGTCGCAGCCACGTTCCTGGAAAGGGTTTATATGTCAGTACACAAATAAGCTTCACTTACTTATAAACATGAAGTAATAGGTAGGCAATGAGATATTCACCTGGTGATGCCGTCATCATCCATGTAAGTCGACCTGTAGAAGCCGTGCAGCTTGTCATTAAGATAACCAAGGAACTCCATGGAAAGAACGTACTTTCTTCCCTTCTGCAGCTCCCTCGTTAAATGGGCGATATAAAACTGACGACCATGATCGTACTCGTGCTTCTTGATCCACAGATCTCGGCCTGGCGTTTGGACCGCAGTATGTAACTGAAAAGTAGACGCTATGATTTTCATTTACTGTTTTAGATCAAATTGAACTGTACTAAATTCGCATCATATCTGAAATGTTACCCAGTAACAACTGACATAAATTCTTACCTTTATGGTGTCATTTTTAGTGATTATGTCGGCCATGTGGAGGGTGATGTTGGAGGTCGGTTCCAGGACCTCCATCTCCACCTCCATGTAGCCGAAGACGCTCAAGTTGCCATTGATAAAGGGTTGAAGTTTAACTAAGTAATGGAGTGGTTTCAGAGATCCAGGCAATCTTATGCCCAAATCAGCTTTCTCCCTTGTAGTTACTGGTATGTCGGTCTGTTGTCAAGGGATATTGGATGAAAAGATGAATTTTGCTCAGGAAAGTACAAGGCTTAAATCTGCGACGTACCAATCCATGCAAAAAAATCATAATTGTAAAAAGAAAATGGAAGTGAAACTGAAAAGTAAATGGTGCTCCCAGTATGATTATTATCCTGTATAGCATTTAAAATTAAGTACCTGATGTACTTTTACACGTCTTCAGACAAAGATAGCAGTGCCACCATATATACATATAATGAGGGCAGTTACATCACCTAGATAAAAATCTTTGGAACAGCAGTGAGATATTTTAAACGTTTACATAAAAATGACGTGTGTGGCTAAAGGTACGGTCAGACTACCCATAAATTTCACCGGAATCCAGCGATTTTCTGTGGGCTGGAACCAACCCACCCATCCGTGGTGTTCACACTGCAAAAGGACCATCGGGTTTGTCCAGTGGAATCGCGGCATCAAAACAAATGACCGCAGAAACTCGCTATGGATCCTGCAATCCTCTCCTTAACTCTTGCTACTCTTTCATATTTCCAGAGAGAGTGAATTGCTTTAGAATGCCACATTTAGAATATTCATGGGATCTGCAGATTCAACTGGAAGTTGGCGGCTACGCGTTTGTTTTTATTCGTCAGTCAAATGAGAACCCGTGTTCAATGCTTTTATTTTTACATTTTATTCATATTTTAGCTTGAATTTAAAAGTAAATATATATATATATATATATATATATATATATATATATATATATATATATATATATATATATATATATGTATATATACACATGTTTATATATATTAATGCAAACATGCACCCACTTGTGTGTGTACACATATATATATACATATATACATATATATGGGTGTGTATAATATATATATATATGTATATATATGTATGTAAGTATGTATGCACGCGCACGCATCTGTATGTGGATATATATATTTATATATAAATATATATATATATATATATATATTATATTTATATATATATTATATATATATGTATGTATAATATATGTACACACATATATATACATACATATATGTATTCAGGCCCTGGCCAGGACCCCCCCCCAAAAAAAAAAATCCCCATCCATCTGAACGGAAAATAAGGGGCCGGCCACAGGGCTATATATTAATAACCTTCATACTGCAAAACCTTAAACCATAACCAGAGACCTACTTAAGTTCACTTTTCTGAGCAACCACAAGGAGTTGGGGGGTGTTAGAAAGGTCCCGAGGTCCTGCGTGGCTTAGGCTATGTGGCGTTCCAATAAGGGGTCCCTATAAGGGGTCACGACATGAAAAAACCCTAAAATATCACTTAAATATTGAAGCAACAGTACATGGTTGCAGGTTTATTTAGGGTACTATGGAAACCTATCACAGTGTAAATTACTATATTAGACTGGGTATGAAAATTTTCATACCCCTTATAGATCCCTTAAATACACCCCTAAACAATG
>NC_091552.1:43645420-43655420 GCF_042767895.1 Penaeus vannamei
ATAAGGCTGGAATTTTGATTTTGATATTCAGAATACATTAATTTGATAGTAAGAATGGCTATAATAATTCATAATGGTAATTACGTTTGCTATGAGAATTTTAATAATAAATTTAAGCAACACATTTAGAGCTATTACTAAGAGTACTAAGGATAATACGAAAAACATTACCAAAAACATTGGTAGTAACATTAACGCCAAAAGGACAGAATGGTAAAGATATACCGCACAGCCGAATACAAGTGAAAAGTCAAGAGCACAGACGTCATAGCCCCTTGCCGGTGTTATTTGCCTTTGGTAACAGTGATGTGTGTTGTGCTGAAGCTGGCACGTCATCACATGACTATGTTGGAAGGTGTTTTATTAACACTTAATATGGATTGTGATGCTTTGCCAAGACCGCATTTGTCCCTTATTATTTGACTTATGCGTAATCGTTTTTCCGGCATTTCTTTGCTTCACTCTAATAAAAGCCTGCTTTCCCCCTAAATAAAAAGGTTTCCATAGTACTGTGCCGTCTTTTCCAACGGTCACGGCAAACGCGACACCTCTCGCGCGGAAGGAATCGAGCCTTTGGCAAACATTTATCGAGTTGCTAGATGTATTCCTCCTACCTCAGTTATTTTCATGCATAGAGTGGATATTTATAACTCAGCAAAATCCAATATCGGATATTAGGAGCAACCTAGGATATTATATTCCATTATACTGTGTACCAGACGAAAAAATAGCCAATACCCTAAAACGGCTAGCCGTCAACCGCGGCCATTCCCATTACATCACAGAAGTGGGTGAAGCTTATTGGCCTGTTTCGTCTCCAATAACAAGACAGCTTTTGGGTGTTGCGGCGTGTCGCACAATTAGGGTGGCCCTAATTGCCACTGGAAAAGATGGCACTGGTAGGTACTAAAAATCTCTGTATCCAAAGGCCAATCAAATCACTTTAAACTTGGTTCACAGTCTCACAAAGCATATAATTATGAAACGGTGTCAGCGATTTCTGATAAATCTATGTCAGATTTAAAAAAAGGGCATTTGAATATTTGACATTAATATTAAATGGCATTATTATAAGACCAGGTACTGAACACGTTTTTTGTGGTCCTGTTTACCATTCTAACTCCAGAGCAACAAAGGAAAAACTCCTACGCAACAGCCTCAAGATAGCACTCTGCCTTTCAACTGCTCAGGTGTTTCTCGAAGTTTATTACACTTTTATTTACTGATTTTTGAAGACCTCTTCGGTACTATTACAAAGATTTTGTAAAAGATTGATATAAAGGTGCGATTTGCGACATTTTAAGGTTTTTGGGATTTCGTGCAGATTCCCTGATTTCCGAAGAATTTCTTGAGGATTTCTGGAATGGCTAAGAATTCCTTGAGGATTTTTTTTTTTCAGATTTCCAGGTAGGGTTGACGAGATTTCCGAAGTGCACTGCCCCTTTAGATATTGGAGAGATAGACCTCCAGCACGGTATATAACTCTGAAGACAATTACTACATTGGTGCTTTTCACTCGGTAAATATTGTGTTAAAATTATTTCTGCTGGACTTCATATCCACACATACCTTTCCTGTGACTTGACAGTAAACGTAAATTATGGCAATGAATGCACATTGTAGATTTTCTTATGAAAAAATAAGCCAAAGGTAGAGATGAATGATTACCACTTATTCATAAAAAGTCCTTATAGATGGACATTTTCTTGAAACGGAAATGGATGATAAATGCTCTTACCACGCAAAGAATAAAACAACAATAGGAAAGCACAGGCGAAACGATTTCTATATGGATCATGATCAGTACAGATATGTTCATTAGGATGAATGCCATTGATGATTTTATGTCTATTTTGTCAAATTATTCGCACTCAAGATGATTCGTTTACGTTCTCCTCATGGTGGGCTCTGTGAAGTGATGATGTTTAACAGTTTTCCAGATTACTTCTTACGACTGGCATTATCCAATCAATTCCATTATCCAATCAGCATTTAGGACAAGCAGTGACATCATCAGCTAAGCTGTAAGTTCTGTCTTTAACGTTAAGAGCTGAATTGGCGGTACCAATGAGGCCTTAGGTTTTATCTTACGTAATTACCCTGTGTTGTAAGCTGCAGCACAAAAGCGGTTCTTGGCTATTATGGGGCGAGGTGCTCAAAACGCCTGCAAGGTAATATGCTGCCAATAGTCTTCTCATTTCATTAATGTTGAATATACATTACATCCATTACAAAGTACACTTACCTAGAGTTGTCTGGATTCGCCATCCACTGCCTGTAGAGGGTGAGCACCTTGTCGAGGCAGTCCTTGTGGCCAAGTTTACAAGCCCAGTTCACGGCGATCTTCCTCTTCCTTTGCTCCAAATGAGGATCCTCCAACTTGTCGTCGAACCCGACTGTTTCATAGAGCGGCAACACTAAATCCAGGAGGTAGCGCTGCAAAACATTGAATCTTGTGTATCTGTACAGTATGTATACATGTGTGTGTGTGCGCGCGTGCACAGACACGCACACACACACATATACTCATACAAGAAAGCCCTACTACACTAAACAGTCCAAACAGCCCTCAGCCACCCATCCCGACTCTGACATAAGGACAAACGGAATCCAGAAACTTTTTGAATCTTTAGACACCAACAAATCAACTGATCCAGACAAAATCCCCCCCCCCCCTTCTTTCTTAAAACCAGGGACCCCATCCTCCAAATCATAATCACACATTTCCTCAGAACATCCTTTCTCCCATCCAACTGGCTTTGTGCTGATGTCGCCCCTGTTTTCAAAGCAGGTAACCGGACTGACCCATTCACTTATCGATAGCACAATGTCTCTCACCTCCATTGTCATCAAAATCTTCTAATACATCATACACAAACACGTAATGAATCATGTTGACTCAAACTACATACTAATCGACACATAACGCGGATTCCGACCCAAATGATCATGCAAATCCCAGCTTATTGTCACTCATCACATGTCTAGACGTGAGGTGACAGGTCGATGCTATTACGTTAGACTTCGCCAAAGCCTTTGACAAAGTTCCCCACAAAAGACTGACTAAAAAAAATACAGTTTTACTGAGTCAATGAACCAACTCCTCACTGGATCACAGCTTTCCTTTCCAACAAGATTAGTTCTTGACGGTACTGTTTAAAACTCTGTCCCTGTTTCTTCTGGTGTCCCCCAGGGCACTGTCTTAGGTCCACTAATTTTCTTACTCTTTATAAATGATCTCTCACTGCTATTCCCCTAATTCTACAACTAGACTTCATCTATCGATTGATTAAGACAGCTGACAAGCAAACGCCTCCAGACTGACCCTGACTCCCTCGAGCAATGGGAAGCCACATGGCAAATGGATTTCCGACCCAATGAATGCAAAGCCATAAACTTCACCCGTTCACAATCACCCACTAAATTTCCACTCACGATAACTACCCAACACACCATCACACAAATACATTGATACCACATTACACGCCAACTTGAAATTTAATGCACACGTAGACAACATACAACATAAAGCCAATAGAACACTGGGTTTCCTGAGGAACTTACGCGGTTTTACACAAGACACTAAACACACGTCCAAGACTGGAGTATTGTGTCGCAGTGTGGGACCGACACACGCAAGCAAACCAACAAACTAAAGAAATGAAAAAAAGAAAAAGAAAAAAATATATATATATACATATATATATATATATATATATATATATATATATATATATATATATATCGCAGCAGCGGTATACATATACATATATATATATATATATATATATATATATATATATATATATATATATATATATACACACACACACACACACACACACACACACACACACACACACACACACACACATATAAATACACACACACACACACACACACTCTCTCACACACACACACACACATCTAGGCCGACCTTCAGTGCGCCGTATCCGCTTCTTCGTTTGAACATGTTCTCTATGTAACTGAGCTTATTGACTCCTGTGGCCCAAGGCAGATACTCCCCTTCCTTTCGCAGATATGCATACACATCGATGGCGATGTTGTAGCTGAGACGACCTGGAAGTTATTCCTTGCTTACATATAGGTTTTATTGTGTACATGTAAATAGATAGAGAGAGAGAGGTAAGATAAGATGAAAATTATATATATATATATATATATATATATATATATATATATATATATATATATATATGTGTGTGTGTGTGTGTGTGTGTGTGTGTGTGTGTGTGTGTGTGTGTGTGTGTGTGTGTGTGTGTGTGTGTGTGTGTTTGTGTGTGTGTGTGTTTATATAATTTTCAACTCATGGAAATAACTGGTTGATTTGATACCACATATAATTCATCTTTTGGAAGATGACCATTCGTTTAACTAAATGCCTAATCGTCAAACTATAAATATGGCATTTTAAAAATCTGGGCGATACAGTGGTTTTGATGTCCAGATATCTGTGGGCATGAAGAAAACTATTAAAACAGAGAGAAAGAAAAAATACTAGCTTACCAGCTTTAGCGAAGTTCATAGCGTCATCGATTATTTGCGCCCGGTTGATGGGGCAAATGACCTGGTGGTCCTTCTTCAGCTGCTGGATGATAAGATTCCAGTTGTGGTCGTCGTAGTTGACTCGGTAGTAGCCCGTCTGCTGCAGGTTGAAGACGACCCACTGGTCAGTTGGTGGAAGGGAGGAGACCACGATGTAATCATCAGTGTCCATCATCCATAACTTGGCTTGAGTCTGGTTGAAGTTGGCCTCGCTCTGGTTCGTGTAGGTCAGCGGCACCCACCACTTGTAGTCTCTGATGTTGGAAGAGTTTGTGCCCCTTTCTAAAAGGAAACGTTCCTGAAATAAAAGTAACATGTCGATTTAGCAAAGTCCAAATGATTATTTGTTTCCCAGATACATTTCTAGCTTTGAGTCAAATAGGCACAAGCTCACCTGCGTCAATATGGCGGAGGTTCCATCCAGGCTCCTTTTCACGTAGATGACGGGGTAACCCATCTGCAGCGTCCACGTGTCCATGATCATCTTAACAGTCACGTCCTGGGGTAGAATGCCGTCCTCGTGAGCCGCCAATGTTAAATATTTCCACAAGTCATCTTGCACTGCATTCTTGTATGAACTGAATGAAGATGAAAAAGGCTTCTATAAATGTATATATATATATATATATATATATATATGTATATATATATATATATATATATATATATAAATTAAAATCTAAACTTCACAGAATATTTAGCATCAGTTCAAAAAATAATAAAGATAAGTCATTTCCTGTAATACTCATTTCTTTTCAAAATCACAAGGAACGAATTTATTATACAGGCATAATTACAGTGCTTTCAGGTAGTTGGTCAACCCCTTCCTAAATGTTGCTTCAGTGAGGTAGTGGGTCATCATCCTGATGATAGACGATCCTAAGACGTGTTGAGAGAATGCGCATTAAATATTTACCATACGATGGAGTCTTTGTGAAAATAGAATACCAAAACGAAAAAAAAGAAAAGAACTGACCCTTTTCGTAGGATATTCCATCAAAGACTTCGGCGATTTCGTCTGGGTGATCGACACGCACGCTGATCTTGTGTGACGACTCCAAACTGTCCAGACCGAACACACCATGAACTCTTTCGACGAGGGACGTTTCCATTACTTTCCATGTTGGCTCTGCCTATTGATCACCAAAGAAAAATAACATTGTGATCAATTATTGAATGAATCTGGAGCATTACAAAATGTGTGAATTAGGGCATGGATTAAGACATGAAGACATCAAATGACTCACATGATCCACCCCAAGGTAACTTATATAGGTAGCAAATCCCTCGTTGAGCCAGAGGTCATCCCACCACACGGGCGTCACCAGGTTCCCAAACCACTGGTGAGCCAATTCGTGGGATATTGTCACTGCGACAGATACTCTTGATTGTGGGGTTGACACTTCCGGATTGTACATGAGGTACCTTTCCCTGTTTGGAATAACAGGAAAATTAATGATAATAATTCTATCACTACAAGAATTTCCTGAGTTACACATAAACAATACCAAGTCCTGTATGGCCACATCAACTAGTCCATAGGATGATTTTTCAGCACCAGTAGGTTAGAGGGAAGTTGCATGCTATTCAGATCAATCAAGGTTATTAATATGGATAGATTGTGGGTCTTATTGGCTAGGAAATGTCGTTGGCCTCAACTGCTGATTTTAACGGATTTTGGTTTGAAAATTACAGCCAGATCTTTTTTCTGTTTTTTACGGCCTATTATGTACAAACATGCACGCAGAGATATTGTGACATTATCACGATATCACGATAATGCAAATTAAAGATTATCAGATTTTTAACAGTATAACTTTTAAATTGTTTTGATTTAAATAAGAAGTTAAGAGCAATTACTTGATACACACACAATATTAAAACCCTAATTTTTGCTAAATTTCACGGAGCCACATTTTGGTCACAAAACAGAACATTCTTATAAAGCCATATATCCAATGCATTTACCTGTAGGTAATGAGACCCCAGTTTTCCATGGCTCCTGCAGAGAAGTCGGGTAACGCAACCATGTCCATCTTTGGGAGTGGGAAAGGCAGGCCGAAATACTCTTCAAAGAAACTCAGGATCTTGGGTCCCACCTTCAGTGCATACTCTGCCTGATCTATTGCTTCTCGTCGCGCCCACACTACCAGAGAGATTTTTAGGGAAAGAATATTATGATCACACTTAATAACATCCACTTGCTATTCCATTCATTTGCTGATATGGTGAAAGAGCAAGAGTATATCACACATTTATCATATATTATATCAATGAAATGGAGTAAATATTTAACTCAGAGGATGAATACAAAACTCAAAATCTTGTTTCTTTCACTGGAATAAAAGCATGAAGGTTTTTCTCTGTATATTTTTTTATGAGTACTATTAATATTTGATGTTTCTGATGTTCCGTTATTACCTCGAAGTACCACGCTGTCATTCACTGTGGTGTTGACTTGAACAAAATCCGAGACGACGAAGGCGACGAGGTAGGTGGACATGGGGACGCTCTTCTCATAACGGTCCCACACCCAACCTTCTTGCCCTATGCTGTTTGTTTAGAAAAATGACACTAAAAGCATACAAATGAAAATCATATATGGCAAAGCCCAAATTGTACCATTCATTGACATGGTTTATATTTCCTATTTACTCACATAGGCACAGTTTCTGCAATGGGCATGTTAGAGAGGGTCGTCATCGAAGATTCCCTAGCGAGGTGAATTTCAAAGGTTGCCTTTAGGGCAGGCTCATCAAAGCAAGGGAAGGCTCTGCGGGCATCAGTAGCCTGAAACTGTGTCACAGCAATATTCCTGGAAAGATATTATAGTGTCAGTAGACACATTGTGTATCAGAATGTTATAAGCAAAATGGATTAATGAGCACGCAGAGGGTTATTCACCTGGTGTTGCCTGCAGCATCCATGTAGGTCGACCTGTAGAAGCCGTGCAGCTTGTCGTTAAGATAACCAAGGAACTCCATGGAAAGAACGTACTTTCTTCCCTTCTGCAGCTCTTTCTTCAGATGGGCGATATAAAACTGACGACCATGATCGTACTCATGGGTTTTGATCCTCACACCTCGGCCTTTCTCTTGACCAGAAGCATACACCTGAAACAGAAGAGGAGCCACTATGATTTCCAAATATTGCGTCATGCTGAAATGTCCCAAATCTGCATCATGTGTTAAAAGTTACTCTGCAACAATTCAAAGAAATACGTACCTTTATTGTGTCATTTTTAGTGATGATGTCGGCCATGTGGAGCGTGATGTTGGAGGTCGGTTCCAGGACCTCCATCTCCACCTCCATGTAGCCGAAGATGCTAAAGTTGCCATTGATAAAGGGTTGGAGCTTGACCAGGTAATGGAGTGGTTTCAGGGATCCAGGCAATCTTATGCCCAAATCAGTTTTCTCCCTTGTAGATACTGGTACTTCGGTCTGTTGTCAAGGGAAATTGGATTACTATATGTGCAATTCTCTCCGCGAAATGCGGCAACACTGGCATACATTCCATACTAGAAATCAAAGGAAGTAAGATATAAAAGCCAACAGAGCTCTTAGTATGAAATCGCATAAACTTTCCCTGAATAAATATAACATGAAATACAGTGCTTTTCATGTTAAGATGTGATAATGAAGACAACTGTGATACTGCTACATTCATACAAGATCTAGCCCTTGGAACTGAGGTCACAGATATTTTGAGCACCTGTAAAGATTAAACATTCCTTTGTTATGTTGTTATAAGGCAGTTCATATATTTATATATTTATATTCTTATGTATTTCCATAGGCCTATAGTCTTAGGACACTAAAATATTGTTAAACTTCGCTCGCGATAGTTTCCAATTCCTAGGAATCATACACAAGTTGACGAATCTGATTTCATCTTTGAATTGTATTAAAGGAGATAGAAATAAATACAATATGATATCTATTAACATCTAGAAATTACAAACAACGGAAAATTTTCGAAATTGGCTCAAAATGTTCGGGCCCTTAGACTGTGGTCACACTGCACGCAATTTCCTGGGAGGGTAGCGGGTAGCGGGTTGCTCAGCGGGTCAGAGGCAAGGACAAACATAAGCTGTCATATGAGAGGCCATAAGGGACGCGGGCAGCGGGTTCCCTCCAACATCATCCGCTGCCGGCTAAGTGAACCAACATGTCGGTTAAAATCTTCCAGTGGCTTGCGGCGAGCTAGGCGATCTGTGCATGCACCACCTCAGACATGAGTAGTGAAGAAATAATAGGTGCTGTTTTTTCAGCTGAGGGACATTTGGGACTTGCAGATCACCTTCACAAGAACTGTGGTATCCTCAGAACATGCAGGGCTGATATATCTGAACAATTAGATATAACATGTAAGCCATAAGCTGTATTTACATATCGATTGATGTATCATGACTACGCTATTATAAATTTTAGAGTTGGGTCACCTTTCTCTAACGGATACAATACATTATCTATATATAGACTTTGATCAAATAACTGTTGATTCACTGATTGATTGATTGTTTATTTAGAATTATCCGTCACGTCGTGATTAATGTTAAAATGTTTGAAACGTTTAAAGATCTGTCAATATGTAATGTTCTGTATAAGTTAAAATAATCAAGGCAAAAGTAAAAGAATAAAATTATTGCTAAAATATTGTGCTTAATTGAATTTTGTTTGAAATATTAGCCTCCCTTAGGAATATTCGTCTTTTAGTATATTTTCCATATTACCTAACTGTGACAGATTCTTGGGATAACATATATTATTTTGATATATCACATCACATCAGTAGTTCTTGATTGGGAGTGTGAGGATACCTATGAAAAATCAAAGCAAAATATATGTATTTTTTGTCAGACAAAATAAATCACTGATTTCAAAATTATATATATATATATATATATATATATATATATATATATATATATATATATATATATATATATATATATATATATATCCTTGTACCCTCGCAAAAAGTAATTATTACAAAAATATTGTACTAATATTATCCAGAATTTCCGGTCACCGGTATATACTACTCAACAATGTTTTCCGTAAGTTCAACATTCCTTCCTAAATCTGGTTTGCTATCAGTGAACCGCAATGTACTGACATAAATGGCAATCCGACAAGGTGCCGAATCCGCGACTGTGTCCGCTAGAGAGATTGATATTGCGTTGAAGGCACAACGTTCTCTCTTCTACATTGCGTCCCGGCGCCAAGATGTCCGGGAACCGTATATATATATATATATATATATATATATATATATATATATATATATATATATATATATATATATATATATATATATATATATATATATATATATATATATATATACATATATATATATATATATATATATATACATATATATATATATATATATGTATATATGTATATATATGCATATGTGTGTGTGTGT
>NC_091552.1:43704303-43706803 GCF_042767895.1 Penaeus vannamei
TTGTTCTGCTCGCCCTCGGTCACGCCACCCAGGGTTTACCTAATGTTGATGACGTCACCATTCCACCTTGGGTGACCACTACAGTAAGTATAATGCTCCCATTTTGTCATTTAACTTCAGTCAATCCGAAACCGACAACATCACCGGTAAAAGGTTGTAGCCTAATATGACATGCATTAACCATATATTTACATTGTTTGAACACATATAAATGAAGGTATATTTATTTGTGTATGTAAGCATGTATACTGTATATACATTAATCACACACACACACACAACCAGAGGCGCGCGCATCCTGCTTTAGTGCGTATAGGATCTGAGATGTTGCTGTCTTCTTCCATTCTCTTTGTTTGAAACATGTCTGATTTAGTCTTTTATCGTCAAATGTGTAAAAACTGGAAAAGAATGATCCAACTTTCCAAACTGGAAAAGGTGAAAGTGGCGATCGCAATGGGCTCGACCTGACACTGCATGAAAGACTGGAAACCACCTTTTCGCACGAAAATTACTAAAGAAAGTAAACGAAAGAAATGAATGAATTGTACGTGGCCAAAGTCAAGAAATATATGGCTCGGTTTTGGGAAGGAGGAGGGCTGGAGACCCTACCATTGAAAACTAGGACAAGGTGCCCAAGGATGACTTCTCGAGGGCTTTGAACATCAGAAAGTGTACCTTAGGGTCAAATCCACGAACAACAGTAAGATCTCTGAGGGAGAGCAACCCAGACATGCACACCATGTCATGCGCCAGAGTGAAGTTACATCTGACTTGTATCAAGGATGAAACCTCTTCTATCAAAGGCACAGAAAGATCGCAGGATTGCCTTTTCCATAAAATATCCTATCTGAAGCGAGGATGACGCTCTCAGTGATATGGTTAGATGAAGCTACCAAGGCCAGCATTTTGCAGCAAGATGATACTCCAGCCCACACAGCAAAATCTGAGACCTAGTGACTTGAAGACTACATGGTATATTTTTTATAAAGGATTAGTCGGAAAATAGCCTGGAACTGAATCCTATTGAAAGCCTGATACAGGGGAACGATGCCATTTCAGTGCCCAAGTGCACTTTATACACCCAAGAACCCTGCTCTGTCACTTTCTAGATGTCTTCAGAGTGTAAAGATGAAGAAAGGCAACACTGTCAAGTATTAAAATGTAAACTACTCGCATTCTCATAAATAAAATTCTCAATATATTCATAGACATCCGGGGTGGGAAAGCAAGATCCACATACATTTGATGAGGACTGTATGATAGAGAGAGTACATGTAAGCGTGACTAGTAAATAGTGAGTGAATGATGTTTTGTCAACAAAACTGACTTTTTATGACATTAGCAGTACGCTTTGAAATTATTCATTGGCATTTAAAGTGATATCCAAGCTGAAAATGTCAAAAAACAAACTGAGAGCTAGCTTAACCTGTCTAGGAAATAGTGTCTGCTATTCCGCATTTTTTGTTTCCATAGGTAACATCGACACTAACGTTCTTGTTTTGAGAGAATGACTGAAAAAAATATATCTATCTATCTATCCATATATATATATATATATATATATATATATATATATATATATATATATATATATATATATATATATATATATATATATATATATATGCTAGTGACATTAAGTAGTTTTCTATATGACTTTACGGGGAAGGTATTTCAGCCCTTTGGTTACAAAACCTCAACCACATGTAGTTAATGAAAATATCGCCTAGTCCTACTTCAAAGCTTTATTTAGGTCGTGAATGTAATCGCCTTGAGAACGTAGAGGAAGCAAGGCAGCATAGCAGTATTGCTTTCATTGCTGAATCTTAGGAAGTAAGGTAGATAAAAGGTCTCATTTAGACATTCAGGAAATCTGCCGTTTTTCACACAGAGAGTATTATTGGGTTTTATATTTTACCTCGACAGATGGAACGTCTGACAGCGCTAACATAAAGACAAGAACTTTGTATGTCTACGTGGGGCATGTATTATGGAATATTTCCTTAAATGATGTTTATTTCTTAAGAACACTGGCGTTTTTCACTTAGCAAATGAAACCATATCTGCTTATGTCTATTTTTGACAGACTGAGGCATCTAGATCATTGGGACCTGTAGACTTGGACGTACGACTACCTCGATCCATTAAGCCGCTCCATTATGTGGTCAAACTTCAACCCTTCATCAATGGCAACTTCAGCATCGTCGGCTACATGGAGGTGGAGATGGAGGTTCTGGAACCCACTTCCAACATCACTCTCCACATATCGGATATCATCACTAAAAACGACACCGTAAAGGTAGGGATAAGCTTCAATATACTATTGGGTAATATTGATACATAACGTAGATGTAGCTCATTTGAACAAGACTTAATGTTTAACAACTGAAGCAGGTTTCTTCGTTCCACAAGCTCTGGGATAGTACACAGGAGTTTCAAAATTCTTCTTTTCTGTTTCAGGTTTCAGATCAAGCAACATCCCGAGGCTTGAGGATCAAGA
>NC_091552.1:43718270-43735770 GCF_042767895.1 Penaeus vannamei
ACTGTATTTGATTCCATAAACACAACAAATGAAAAATGATCGTCCTAGGAATCTGGCAACGACCCACTTCCAGCCCACGGACGCCCGCCGCGCCTTCCCGTGCTTCGACGAGCCAGCCCTGAAGGCGACCTTCGAGGTCCACCTGGCGAGGGAGACCTGGATGACGTCGCTCTCCAACATGCCCCTCGCCGAGACGCGACCTGTGTGAGTATTGCTGCTGAAGTTAATCTTTCTTGGCCAAAAGCCCAAGAAAGTTTGATTTCTTATCCTAACTATTTCACTTACGCACAAGCATTCGTACCCGAAATACTTTAAAAGTTCATTTGATTTGTATCTTGCATTGCGTCATGGCTGATGTCGTTGGCACACACAGCGAGGGTCAGGAGGGCTGGGTGTGGGACCGCTTCGAGAGGAGCGTCCCCATGTCCACCTACCTCGTCGCCTTCGTCGTGTCGGACTTCGTCTTCGTTAAGTCTACCGAACATGACCGCGTGCTGTTTCGAGGTAAGTCATTGTTATTGCAATATATGTGGAAAGATAGATAGAGAGGTGTATATATCCACATCTCTCTCTCTCTCTCTCTCTCTCTCTCTCTCTCTCTCTCTCTCTCTCTCTCTCTCTCTCTCTCTCTCTCTGTCTCTATCTTTATATATATGTATATATATATATATATGTGTGTGTGTGTGTGTGTGTGTGTGTGTGCATACGTATATGTATATATTTATATATAATACATATACATGCTCACATATATATATATATATATATATATATATATATATATATATATATACATATGCTTATGTACTGTAGATATGTATATATATATATATATATATATATATATATATATATATACATAAATGTATAGATACTGCGTTTGTGTGTGTATTTATATATACATTTTTTATATATACATACACATATATGCATATACAGATATATAATATATACATATATTCATATGTATTTATATACATATATATAGACATATGTGTATATATATATATATATATATATATATATATATATATATATATATATATATCGTGTGTGTGTGTGTGTGTATATATAGATATATACGAACATACACACACACACATATTTAAATATATTAAATATACATAGAGATAAATTGATATCAATAGAAATGCATGCACGTATATACGCTCACGCCGCCCAAAGAAGCGCACACGAGTAACAACGCCCATACCCTCCATCCCCGCGTGCGCAGTGTGGGCGCGACGGCAGGCCATCGACGCAGCCCACAGCGCCAGGGAGGTCGGCCCGAAGGTGATGCGTTTCTTCGAGGAGTTCTTGGGCACGTCTTACCCTCTGGCGAAGCAGGACATGATCGCCGTGCCAGATTTCTCCGCGGGCGCCATGGAGAACTGGGGTCTCATGACTTACCGGTAAGTGTTTTATATAATGTTTTTTTTTTTTATGTAGGGATGAAAATAAGAGCGTCGTCTTCTTTTTCCCAAAGGTGGGGCGTCAGGACTTTGGGAGAGTGACGTCACAGATTGGTGATTGGCCAGCGGGTATGCCGCTGCCAGGCGCAAAAGGTGTGGTGAAACTACCCTACACGCTACACCTTGGTCTGTGGGAATCACATCTAGAATGTGGATATAATCGAATGACTTTCCCTCTCTCCCTCTCTCTTTTTCTCTCTCTCTCTCTTTCTCTATTTAGTCATTATTTTTTTGTCAATCTTTATATATATTTTTCGTATATTTTCACTTTCACGCGCCCTCTTTCTCCCATTTATTCATCCATGCCTGTCACAGTGAATATATAGCAACAACTATACAATTGCCCAAATGTATCAAGGAATTCCATACAAGGCATTTCGACTCTTGATAGAAAGAAATATGTTTTTATTGCACGTCGGTGTCCGAATGTAATCATATGATAAAATGCTAGATTTTTTAAGACACAATCAAAATAATATCTACAGCTAATATAAAACTATAATTGTATTAAGTTTTAATAGATATAAGGGATATACAATATATAAAACTTTTTCGGGACAGTTTTTACAACTGGAAATGATGCATATGTTGAAGGTGATTGATTGAAAGTCGTTCAACTTATATTCAGTCAACAAACTTGTTTTGTAAAGTTATTCGTGTAAACTATATAATTTCCTTTATAGTCAAGTACATAATGTTTTGATGAGCGGCATGCATGCAATAATCATTTTCACGCATGAAATATGGATGACTGTCATGAAGTGCAATGTAAAATAAAAAATTAAAAAAAACATGAGACTCGGGAGTTGCCTGAAGAAGCACAATCATGAGACATAATCCATATTTCTAAAGACACGGTGGTCTCCTTTTCCATATTTTAGTACAAGTGAATGCAAGTAGACTATTTGTCTTAAACATATCGTTTTCTATTCATATTCCTATATGACAACCGCCAACTTCAAATCAGCAGGATGATATAGCGAGAAATATTAATGAACTGATACGTCAGATTATTCATCGTGTTTGAAATATTACCCATGAATCAGTAACAATTTCTCAAGAGGTATTTATGATTAACTAACAAGTACAACCATGCACACTCCCACATACTTAGGTATATCTGAAAGATACACATTATCAGTTACCGTATATTTGAAAAGCAAATCAAACCTCTTGAACGACCCCAATACCTCTACTTTGGGGGAAAAGGCAGACGTGGTTTTCTGAAAGTTGCACATTATCAGTTTCCGTTTCCTTGACCAGCGAATCAATCCTCTTGGACGACCCCAATACCTCTACTTTGGGGGAAAAGGCAGTCATGGTACAAACCATCTCCCACGAATTAGCCCACAACTGGTTCGGCAACTTGGTCACGGCCGCTTGGTGGAACGACATCTGGCTCAACGAGGGATTCGCCACCTACATGGCTTTCCTGGGCACGGATTTTGTAAGTTAACTTCTGATACCCTGTGCTCTGTAATGGCATATTCCATTCATCTCATATCAATGGATTAAAATGAAATATCCGTGAAGAGACAAGTGAAATTCTTGCTTTCTGTCTCTCTCTCTCTCTCTCTCTCTCTCTCTCTCTCTCTCTCTCTCTCTCTCTCTCTCTCTCTCTCTCTCTCTTTCTTTCTCTGTTTCTTTCTCTCTTTCTTTCTCTTTCTCTTTCTCTTTCTCTTTCTCTTTCTCTTATTCTCTCTTTCTCTTTCTCTTTCTCTTTCTCTTTCTCTTTCTCTTTCTCTTTCTCTTTCTCTCTCTCTCTCTCTCTCTCTCTCTCTCTCTCCCTCTCTCGGATCTATTAACCCTTTACGGTACCTTATTAGGCAGAACCGACATGGAAAGTAATGGAAACGACCGTCATTGAAAATCTTCAAAAAGTATTTCAACTGGACAGTCTGCAGTCATCGCACAGGATGAGCATCCCTGTCAGTCATTCAGACGAAATAGATGAGATATTTGATATGATAACTTACACAAAAGGTCAGTGAACTTAGATCCGTAAACCTTACTCTTATTTGTACCATGTATCTAAATACTGTCAACTTTGATTCACACGTTTGAACTAATGAGGTCTTTTCTTCAACATCCTAGGAGCTATGATTATCAGGATGATGGAACACTACCTGGGCAAGGCTACATTCCAGAAGGGACTCAGCAGTTACTTAAATTCTCTGTAAATGTGATACATGGTTTAACATAGCAATAACGACGGTCTTGTGTATACGTGCAACGTTGATAGAGTCGTTGATAGATTATCAACTGATGCGACTTGAAAAGTAATTCAGTATTTAATTCACTCTTTAAAGTATTTCATAGCTTTTATTCGCGTTCTTTTCAGCAAGTATGAAAATGCAACGCAAAACGACCTGTGGGAACATCTAACAGTCGCTGCCAGTGAGGACGGTACTCTGCCTGAGGGTGTGATTGTCAAGGACATAATGGACGCATGGACACTGCAAGCGGGTTATCCAGTCGTGCATGTAATGAGAACATCAGATGGCTCCTCTGCCACTGTTACTAAGGTAATTTTTATATCACTTCGGGGTGGTTCAGTTTTCAACATTTTCACAAGGGCACAATACATAATTGTTTTGGTCCACCCCCCCCCTTACTTTTTTCAAAATACTGAAACACAAAATGGGAAAAGTCAGACGATTCTACATCCTATCCTTTTCCTTTTTAGAAACGTTTCCTTATCGAAGATATAAACGGCGACTACGGGTGGTGGGTTCCCCTGACGTGCACGACCCAGAGCGAGGCCAACTTCAACCAGACTCGGGCCGTGGTGTGGATGAAGGACTCCGAGGCACAGATACGCCTCTCGTCCCTTCCCCCGAAGGACCAGTGGGTCATCTTCAACCTGCAGCAGACGGGCTACTACAGGGTCAACTACGACGACCACAACTGGGGCCTCCTCATCCAGCAGCTGAAGGACGACCACAAGGCTATTCATCCCATTAACCGAGCCCAAATCATTGACGATGCCATGAATCTTGCAAGAGCTGGTAACATAGCTTGTAGTTCTGTCATTTGTAATTAAGGGCACCAGAAATGTCTCCCACTGAAGGCAGATTTACCCAGATTTATAAAACCACCAATTCATTAAAATAGTTTATCGCTCTTCCAGGTCAACTTAGCTACGGGATTGCCCTCGGAGTGTTTGCTTATTTAAGGAACGAGACTGAATACCTGCCTTGGACTGCAGCTGTCAGAAATCTTAACTTCATGTTGAAAGCATCCAAGGAATTTGATGCCCTCAAGGTAACAAAACAATATAAGTGCATACACATACAGACTAGCATGTATGTGTGTGTGTATAGTGCCCCAGAGTCCAACCCGAAAAGGAGGCAAAGGAGCGGCGAACCCGACCGCAGAAACCAGCGAGCCAATAAGCAAACCCTGTTTCAGACGAAAACTTTTTTTGAGAGCTCAGAAAACTAGTTTCCATTAAGCTAGGAGCTTGAAAATTTGTATCCACACTTTTTACACAATAAGTGTTCAAAATATCATATATATATTATATATGTGTGTATATGAACACATACATATGTATGCATGTGTGCATATATGTTTATAAATATATATGAACACATACATATGTATGTATGTGTATGTATATATATATATATATATATATATATATATATATATATATATATATATATACATACATACATACATACATACATATACACACATATACAAGCAGAGAATGAAACAGAGAGAAATCTGTGCATGAATTACTGAATAAGAAAAGGTGCATTACAGGACTTCATGTCAGACTTGGTGTTGCCCCTGTACGAGGCTTTCGCGTTTGATGACGGAGACGGGGACTCGCCCCTGGAAAAGAAGAATAGAGAGATAGTCAGAAAATGGGCCTGTGGACTCGGCAACAAGGACTGTATGGATAAGGCGCTCACACTCTTCCGCCAGTGGATGCTTAATCCCGACAACTTTAGGTAAGTTTATTTGGAAGGTACAGTACATAATCTTTCTTTCTCCATGTCAGATGCAGTTCTTTGTCTTTCCTGTGTGTCAGTCAATGATTAATACCGTTGTTGGAGTTATTATCATAGTTATTTTGATTGTTGACAGTGTCGTTCAATTTCTTTGTTGTAGCACAATCCCTCCGAGTGTGCTCTGCAACGGTATAAGGAAGGGTGATGAGGCTGCCTGGAACTTTACCTGGATACAGTATCTGAAGACAGACGTCGCAAGTCAAAAGCCCATTTTCCTGAGAGCTCTCGCTTGCACTACAGACACCCTCATACGTTCGAGGTACCACATTTTAAAATTAAGCCGACCTCATAAACATTAAAAAATAAGAAGAAAAAATAAAAAATTGAAGTAGGTGTACCTCTTTTCACGTGAATCTGACCTGTTTGACAGATTTTTGCATATGGTGGTTGATGAAGACGGTGACATAAGGCAGCACGACGTTTGGAAAGTTTTGTCAGCTATCGGTGGTTCTTTAACGTGGAACTACCTGACCCTCCATTGGAATGATATGTTTACCTAGTAAGTCATGTCATGCACACACAAAATAATCCGTTTTTAAGATAAATATACCCAAAACGCAGTATATAATTTCATTGAATAGCTTTAAGTCTGTCGATGGCACTAACATTCTTTCTTTTCGACAGCAAGAAGAGCTATAGAGGCGAGGTAATGAAAGCTATAATCAGCGACGTGGCCCCGGAACAGGTATGAATGCATAAACAGTAGTTTTGCTTGTTTTGATGTAAAACACAACTGCTGCATATTATGGTGGAACTAAGGTGAAGCTGAAACGCACGGAAAGTTAAAAATTCATAGTAGACTGCTGAGATAGGGCTATTTGAAAATTTAAAAGTTCTGAAATTTTGTCATGATTTCCCTGCTTGGTATCTCCCACTCATTAAAGTTTACGTTTATCAAAGGGCAGGTCTCTACCTTTGATCACGTTTGGTAATTTTTAATGCATTTTTCTATTTAGGAAAAGATAACCTGTCTCTAAACTATCCATTGTTTCCCATTTGCATAGAATGAGGTTTTTCTAACGTTCCTGTTCCGCTCCATGTAGCATTCCGGAGTGACATATGAAGAGGCTGCAACAGTGAATTCGTTACTTTGACATGCCTATCTGCAGATATAAAGATTCATCCATTAATCGAGCATATGCATTCTGTGTGTAGTTTAATGTTTAAGCCACAGATATTGATATTTATTGTAGGTTACTGAAGATACCTCAGCGCCTGATAATGCAGACTAACAAACAAAACCATGGCAAATTTTCACTCCGAAGGCCATCGCATAAATCAATTCCCCTTTTCTCTCTCAGGTGGAGCAGTTTCTAAGTAACAAGACGACTGATATGAGCGGAAACCACCTGGCGATCCAGCAAGTGAGAGAGACGATTAGGAACAATAAGGCCTGGAAGGAATCGTACTATGAAGTTGTTGCCCGCTGGTTGAAAGATAATGGATACTCTTCCTAATTTTTGATTCTGCACTACTCGTTGATCAGAACTAATGCTGAACTAGTTAGCCATTTCATTTTGGATTCATGTATTGTATGTTTTCACGGTTTACTAAAAATCGGTAATCTCTAAGGAATCTTTAACTTCTTGATATTATTGAGGTTGAATGTTGCTTTAATGTAAGCATTCAGAAATATATGTATATAATTGTTCATACCGATGTATTATCCACGGAAGATGGGTGACTGTTATGTCCTTTTACATACATATAGCCTATTTGAGATTAGGGTTTTGCCGTTTCATAATCATAGACTAAATGTACGTTTACTATTGCTGCGCCACCATGATGAGAATTTAATGTGTTTAAAAGTATTTGTTTTTCTAACTCGCAAAACTCAAACCAAATATTCTCATTTCATTAAGATATATTTTTTTTATTTGGTATGTTAATGTTAGATAGTTATTAAGTATAATAACGCTATTATCGTTCTCTCCCTCTCCCTCTCCGTCCGTCTCTCTCTCTCTCTCTCTCTCTCTCTCTCTCTCTCTCTCTCTCTCTCTCTCTCTCTCTCTCTCTCTCTCTCTCTCTCTCTCTCCCCCCTCTCCCTCCGCCCTCTCCCTCCGCCCTCTCCCTCCGCCCTCTCCCTCCGCCCTCTCCCTCAATAAAGTGTTATAGTTACTGTTATTCTATTTCGATAGGAAAATCTTGAATGCTGAAGGAACTACACATGCGTATGTGGTTAGGTACACACACATTGATGGATGATAAATAAAAAAGTACTGACATGGAATTACTTTTTAAGTAATTAATCCCTATCGCACATTTAAAAGTGATCTACATTATCGAAATTTGTCATTGAATTCATATATTCTATTTTCTTTTCTTTTATTACTCCAAACAAATGCTATGAGGAAGTACACAAAGACAGAGGAATGAAAAGTTTATTGTCTAAGAACAGTGGATTTTTTTCTGCTACAAGCAATACTACATATGCGTTTTAATATCATGTAAAGATATTGCATACACCTTGGCAAAATATATATATATAAATAAATAAATATATAAAAGTAAATAAAAAATAAAAAATCATTTATTGTTTTTCTTTATCTAGTAGTAAGATTTTTTTACTATTCGACATGAAAATAATTTCGCATTTGAGTATGCCATTTGATTTCTCGAACTAATTTCTTCAAATCAAATCAAATATTTATAACATTGCTTACACACAGATTAAACACCATTGCACAATCAAATGTAAGTTATCAAAGACTAAAACGACACAAACATCAGATCCTGTGCAATACAACCACCGCTGGATACATCACTACTGTCACTCCGACATAGATCGCGAAGCTCAGACACTTTCAATCTTAGAAGAATAACCGCTCTTCTCAAGCCACTGAACGATGCTGTCGTAGTTGGCGTCCATCCAAGCCACGTTGTTCCGGACTCTCTCCAACACCTGCTTGGCCGTGCGCTGGTTGCCGTCCAGGTCTGTGTTGTCGTTGCTCAAGAACGCCTCCAGCTGAAAAAGAGAAAAATGCGATATGTTACTGTCCTGTACTAGAAAGGTAATTTACTGTACTATACTAGAAAGGTAATTTACTGTCCTGTACTAGAAAGGTAATTTACTGTCCTGTACTAGAAAGGTAATTTACTGTCCTGTACTAGATAGGTAATTTACTGTACTGTACTAGAAAGGTAATTTACTGTCCTGTACTAGAAAGGTAATTTACTGTCCTGTACTCGAAAGGTAATTTACTGTACTGTACTAGAAAGTTAATTTACTGTACTGTACTATAAAGATAATTTACTGTACTGTACTAGAAAGGTAATTTACTGTACTGTACTCGAAAGGTAATTTATTTGTTGTATATACAGGTACATTTCGGGTTCAATAGTGATTGTAAGTCATCACATCTATAATTCATAATCTCCATGCTGTTGATCAGGAACAGTCATACGTATAAATGCTATCAACTTTGATCATCGCGAAACCTTAATGTACATATGCTATTAACACATCAAGCAGAAAGAGGATTATCAGTTCTTATCTGACAGCAGAGTAGTACTTACATTTTCAAGATCTTGTTTCGTATTGAAGCTACTCGTCACAGCCTTCAACATCCCGCCTCTCTTACTCTTCTTGCTGTAGAATTAAGGACAATTGACTAATTTATTTAATGATATATATTTACCAGTTGCTCTGTATACCCTTTGCTTTACGTTGAATTTAAAAGATGTTAATTTGCTCAGTGTACAGTAGAAAGAGTGTGTGTGTGTGTGTGTGTGTGTGTGTGTGTGTGTGTGTGTGTGTGTGTGTGTGTGTGTGTGTGTGTGTGTGTGTGTGTGTGTGTGTGTGTGTGTGTGTGTGTGTGTGTGTGTGTGTGTGTGTGTGTGTGTGTGTGTGTGTGTGTGTGTGAATGTATATATTCTACTTTCCTTATTCATCTTAATTTCACTTTATCATTATCACAAGAACTTCCCCATAAACTAGACGTTTCCATCTAGTGCCCTTTTCTGCAGTCGTGCATTAAGAACAGAATGTACTTTAATTCATTTTGCTGTATATAACATACTGTGATCTGACTTTACTTATAAATCAACGTGACTTACTAGGTAATGATGTTATTCCAATGGAGCTTGAGGAAATCCCAAGCTAAAGAGCGACCCACATCATTTCTGCTGACGCTCCCTATCACGAGGCCCACGTCCTGCTGCTTGATGCCCTTGCCCGGAGTGACTGCCATCTCCAAGTACCTGTTGAAGTAAGAGAATCCGGGGTATTGGGCCTATGTGTTATATCCGGTGCTCAGACGTGTATCTGTTGCTTCATAACAGAGCTGTAGTACAGTATTATAGTAAGTTTCATTGCAACTCGAACTCTGGCATTTCTGCTGCCTTGATACTCGTCAAGTTTCTTAAAGATTTCCAGAAGATAACTTCATCAGTTTTTTGCACTACGTCTCCCGCGTCTCTGCTGCGGAGACATATGCTTACCTCTAAAATACAACTGCAAGGATTAGTGAATATGGCTAATTCGAATTGTCCTCACATAAAAACTAAGGATGTCGTTTCAGGAAAATATCTACAAAGACAGAAAGCCTACCTCATCAAGAGCCAGACCTGCTTGGTGCAAGCAAGGGTGGAGAGGAGATTGTTTTTCTCGCCTTGAACATCAGTCTTCAAGTACTGCCGCCAAGCTGCATTCCATTCAGCTTCCCCGCCCTCTGCTATGGCGTGGCAAAACACCGTATTTTTGAGATTGGGTGAAATCAAACTGGAATGCAATCATTTTATTATAAGTTATGTAGTTTCATCAGATATATCTTGGCTAAACATAGTGCATGCTTATTGGTCAATATACTGGAAATGAGAAGTAGATGAAATCATACTGGAATTCAATTTCTATCACTAGTCAAACATACCATTCATTCATATGTGAGAAACTTATTTAGTCAAGTTGCAATATAAGGAAGACACAATAACACATTTTTCTGCCACATTGAACCCACCCAGTATCATCAGGAGTCACCATCCATCGCCGATAAAGGTCTAGGACCTTATCCAGACAGTCTTTATGGCCCATTTTGCAAGCCCATCTCACAGCTATTTCCCTCGTTAGTTGCACCAAATAAGGGTCGTTGATATTGTCCTCGAAGCCGACAGCATTGTACAGTGGCAGTATCAAGTCCAAGATGTAGCGCTGCAATGAAAATAATTATTTAATTACTTTTCCCAAAAGAAATATTAGTGTGAACTTACTAATCATTACTGATTTCCTGACCACTACCTATCAATACTTGTTAAACATTGTATCATAATTACCTTCAAGGCACCATACCCTCCAGTACGTTTGAACATGTCATTTATGTACTGTAATTCACCGACAGCTACAGACCAAGGCAAATATTCAATTTCTTTCCATAGGTATGCGTATAAACCCAATGCAGTTTCGTAGCTTAGGCGACCTGTAGGTGTAGAATATATTTGGTATTTGAATACTGTGTTTTCCATTTCAATCATACTGCATTATTCATTATCAAAATCGATAACTTCGTTCCTAACATTGTTTCTGAGATCTAAATATGCGTCCTGGATAGCACGATAACAGAGCGATTGAATGTAAATCTTCAACATTTTCAGTTGGTGTTGCTGGCGGATGAATTTGGGATCGCCCCACTTTCAAATTCAACTGTCTAATATTAAGTTCCCAATGTGCTACCAGGTGAAAAATACACACAGGCTTTAAGAAAATGAAACAAAAGCCAGTCACTGTACCAGCTTTAGCAAGATTCATTGCATCATCGATGATCTGTCCTCGGTTGACGACGTTGATAAGTTCGTGGTCGTCCTTCAGCTGCTGGATGAGGAGGTTCCAGTTGTGGTCGTCGTAGTTGACTCGATAGTAGCCCGTCTGCTGCAGGTTGAAGATGACCCACTGGTCTTTGGCAGGGAAAGACGTGATGGTGAGGTTTTCCCCAGAGTCCCTCATCCACGCCATGGCCTGAGTCTGACTAAAGTTAGCCTCACTTTGGTATGTGTATGTTAGGGGAACCCACCAATTGTAGACGTGTGTGTCACTTGAGTTCGCATTCTTTTCTAAAAGGAATCGCTCCTGAAACGGAAAGTTGTGAATAGATTTAAGATTACATGAAACATTGTTATACTTGAAACATACTTCAAGCTACGTGCTTTGCATATATACCTGAGAGACGGTAGCCGAAGTACCGTCAGCACTTCTCGTGACATGGATGACAGGATAGCCCTTCTGCAGTGTCCAGGTGTCCATTATCACTTTTACACTTAAATCTTCTGGTAGAGTGCCATCCTTGTGAGCTGCGACGGTCAAGTATTGCCACAAGTCATCCTGCACTGCATTCTTGTACTTTCTGGGGAATATTCATAGGTTGAAATGAAGAAATGAACCCTTATTACTATCAACTGTGTTAATTTTATCATCGAGAAGAAATATACAGAATTAAAGGATTCACTTACAGTTCGTTTAGGTAGTCTTTCAGTCCTTTTACAAAAGTCGCGCCATTAAGGAAGTAGGCCATCATTCGGACGATGGAAGCCCCTGTAGTTATAGAAAGGAAGCATTGATATCCAAAACATTATCACAAAAAGGATGATGAACATAACTACTATGAAAATGGCTTAACCAACCTTTGCTATATGATATGGCATCAAAAATTTCGTTGATGTCATCCGGGTCGCCAACGGGGATGCTGATTTGGTGAGATGAATCCAAACTGTCCAAGTTCATGACCGGTTGGAGGGTTCGGGAGACGACGGTTTCCAACACCTTCCAACTGGGTTCGACCTGAAAAAATTGTAAAAGAAATTGGAATGGGTACAAGGGGGTATCCTTGGTGGAAAATAGAGAAGAGATTCCACAACTTGAATGTTGAAGGGCGTTTTTGCATATTCAGTGTTGTGTTTTACACATATCTTTAGTACTGTATATACATTATTATACAAGAAATAACGCATCAGAAGTGGTACTGTCAGTGGTATTTACACGGGAATAGACCAGTACTGTGCATCAGAAGGCATATTTATTAACAAACAATGCTGTATCATGACTTGGTTTTAAGGGGACCGTCTGCTTTTTTTTTCGATTTTTCGATTTATCTTGCCGATTTTGATGAAACTCACACCCTTTTATTTGGGCCCCTTCCCATTGCCTGTGGTCGATTTTTTTCGAAATCGCCCGAACAGTTTTTGAATTATTGTCAAAAAAACGAAAAATGCGAAATTCGCCATTTTGAAAATGCAGCACCTGGGTCAAAGGATTCAGACTTCAGAAACGGCAAGACATTCAATTTTATTTGATTTTTGCACAGAACTACCTTATATCTACAACTTGATCGAGAGCGTTTTTTTCGATTTCGACTTCAATTTTTTTTTGTGAATTTTTGAAGTTGGGTACTTCAAGAAAAAAAAAAAGGTAAAAATTTTCTTACATTGACCACTTTTACAAGAAGTACAGGCAAAAACTGCGAAAACGCTCTCGATCACGTTGTAGATATTTTATTTTTCTACAAAATGAGCCATAATATGTTAATTTTGGACATATGGTGTGCCCGGAATCCTTTGACCCACCCCTAATGGTGGAGTTCCGAGATATCGGCATTTTGCGTTTCTCTATCTTTCCTAGGCTATCTTGATATCAACAAAACAAGGCATAAGATTAGTCTTCCTACACCATAATCCTCTATCATCTACCTGCATTCCGAAGTCTTGCGGACATTGCCAGCACGTAACGGTTTCTCAAAATCTTACGTATAGTGCGGAGTGGTGGCAGTGATATGGGGGTCTATAGGCCTACATTGACCATTTTTAAAAATTTCTCAAAAATCCAAAGAAAATCATACAGCCATTCTGATTTCATGTTTGAATAGAACTATCTTTCTACTATTATATGCAGAAGCCATTTTTGAGAAGTTGACCTTACTTTTTTCTTGGTGAATATTTTCCGAAGGTGACTATTTTAACACCCTAATAGGAGATTTTGGAAACATATGTCACTTTTACAAGAACCACGTGAAAATATTGCAAATCCTCATGGCAGTATGTAATAGAACTATTATTCAGCTACAAAATGAGCCATAATACTTTAAAATCGGACCGATTATACGTGTGCTATGCGTAAAAATATGAAGGACCTAAAAAATGCGATCTTATTCCTTTTTATTATGTTTACATTTTACATGACAAATCATGTACAGAATACTTGTATTTGATATAATTATCTATCATATACCTATTATTGATGCTCTAATGAGGTTTTACAACGTATAATATTTGTCGAAAGAATAACTTTTCTCCAGTCGGACGGGTACCAAACACATACTTTTCCCCACGCGACGGGGCCGTCCTGGACCGTGAAAATCGTCTTTTTAAATCTGCGGAATAACTCTACGGGGTCACGTAGCCAAATTTCACTCTCAGACCCCGTGGAAAGTCGAAAAACAATTACATGGCGATGTGAAACTATGTATATAAGGTATATGAGCACATATAGATAATTTTCGTGTACCCCATGACCTTTTGTTTATTTATATTGTTACTACCGTTTGTTTCTTTGTTTGTTTATTGATTGTTTATTTGTTGTTTTTTTGATTATTAGTTTGTGTTTTCTAATATTTCTAAAAGTTATGAACACATTTTAACGAGATTTTAACCAAAAGTGAGTTTTAACCTAACTTAGAGCTTATTGCAGTTTGGTGGTGATGCAGACTATGGTTTGGATCCAGGAATTTTTTTTTTCTAACTCGAAAAGTTATGAATAGATTTGAATAAAATTTTAACCTGAGGTTTGTCTTAGCCTAATTAATATTCCATATAATTTTGGTGGTGATCCTGAATATTTGGCAAAACTACCCCCCATGGGTGGGGGGGGGAGGTTTGCATTTTCGAAATTTTTTGCTCATAGATCAAAGTAACTATGTATGATGAAAACATAAAGATAAGAAAATACACCATATGAAAAACATATCATGTTTAGTTATTTCTATGGAAAATTTCTTCATTGCCGTTTTTTGGACGCTTGCCGGATTTTTGAAATTATTCCGAAAAAAAGAAGGTTGGTCTCATCTTATGTGAAATTTGATAAGCTTTCAGAAAATAACCTCATATTTTTATTATCTCTAATCATTGCGTCACAATTGCCGATTTTCAAAGGTACCATCAAAAAAATAATATTTCGGTCGACATCAAAAATCGCTGCTACCACCTAAAAAATAACGGTCGAGCCTTGACATTTTCAGGGGAGAAGCGGGGGACTAGAAACTACTTGCAACTGCATTAAAGTCAATTTCGGCAAGAGGGGCGAAAATCGCCGAAAAATCAGAAGGTCCCCTTAACTGCCTGTTTGATTTAGGTGAGAAACTGACCATATATTGCATTTTTCAGATTTGATTTGAGAAACTGATCATTTATTGCATTTATCAGATTTGATTACAATTTACAGGGAATGATTTCAGATTAAAAATCGAGATTCCAAGAAACATCACTCATTACTTCCATACTGCCCCCATTTATTTATCTCTCTCTTTTTGCTAATGTACCAGGGTTTTAAAACTATATATGTAGACTTCGCAAGGAACTCACATAATCCATGGCAACGTAACTAAGATAGGTCGCAAATCCTTCCTTGAGCCATAGGTCGTCCCACCAGGCGGGCGTGACGAGATTTCCGAACCACTGGTGAGCCAATTCGTGAGCCACTGTGAGAGCTAGGTCTTCCTTGGTGCTTGGGGTCGAGACGTTAGGGTTGAACAGGAAACGAGATTCTCTGTTCGAAAGAAAATGGAAAAGGATGAAACAGGAAACGAGATTCTCTGAAAGAAAATGGAAAAGAAAGAAACTGGAAACGAGATTCTCTGTTCGAAAGAAAATGGAAAAGGATGAAACTGGAAACGAGATTCTCTGTTTGAAAGAAAATGGAAAAGGATATCAGATTAGGAAGTCCGTGTCAGCCTGAGGCAGCATGCAAGCCTACTGATCTATTTGGTTTCTTGATATTTCAATGTTCACCATCTATTCCACAGTTTGTGAAATATAAAACAAGGCATAGAGGATAATATAAAGGGATAAACATGCGGGGGAGTCGCCGCTGTCTCCTCATAAATTCATTTCTTCATTTGCAGAACTGACAGACTGGAGTTGCAGTCTGCTCAAGGAAGTCATTGATAGCATAAACAAACAATTCTAGACTGTTTCTAGTAATGAGGATTGGATTGATCACTATTTCTCGTTTACATATCTCACCAGTAAAATCGTACCTTCAAGTTTCGTCACATGCATTGGTATATATTTGTATACTATCAAATTACCGAATAGACTACGCACTTTCTTTTATCACAGAAAAAAAAACTATTTAATGCCACCCCATTCAAAATTATTTGCATTTTACTTTTTCTTTTTCTATTTGAAAAGGAACCACGTAGTCTGCATGGCTGTTTCGACCATATGAAACTGCGCAAGGTATTCGTTAAATACAAACGCTGTGGAAGTCGAAAGTAGTAAATTACAAATGACTAATATTTTTCTATCTAAAGCATTTTATCGTTTTATGTAGTGGCCATCGCGTTTTAAACATACGTGAATTTTAATACAGTATAGATAACGCCATACAGGCACTGATAAGGAACAAGGCATTATAATTTCGATCACGGTTTTATACCTGTATATGATGAGACCCCAGTTCTCCATGGCGCTGAAGGGGTGCTCCGGCAAAGTGACTGTATCTTGCTTCGGCAGGGGGAAGGAGATGTTGAAGTAATCCTCGAAGAAGTTGAGAATCTTGGGACTGATTCTGCTGGCGTATTCCGCGTCGCCAATGGCATTTTCCCGCGCCCACACTGGAAAAGGGATGTTACGGAGTTGGCGGCCATTATTTGGGGATATCTGTCTTAATCGGCCGGTCTGTTAAAATTATGCGTGGCCCGATTCAATGGATATTCATTATGCGGACATGCCTATACACAGAAATAAACGTATATATATTAGTTTAAGTTAGGCACGCCTACCAGGCATGAAGATGGATAGATGTATATCTCTCCGAAAGACAAGACATATATGCATGTTTGTGTGTATATGCATAACCGTTTATGCGAATATTCATTGGCTTGGGCCTCGCACAATTTTAACAAGCTGGCCATATATCTTCACTTATGCTTTCCAGTTATAATTATTCATATACCTACAGATTTATACCTATCTGACGGCATGTAAGTCGCAGGTGAAAACCGTAACTAAAAAATCACCCCAGCTGCTTTCCGCAGACTAATGCTATGCACATAATGTACTACTGCTCATTGAATCTGTCGCAATATTACTATCATTATCATTATTACCGGCACTGTAAAAGGAATTATCTTAAAGTACCAGCGATATTTGTCAGTACCAACTAACCCATCACCATACCTAGAGGTGCCTCAGCACACTTCTAATGATACCCTACTGAAACTCATAAAGAAAACAGCAGTACTGAATGGAAGTAAATGGCAAAGCATTAACCTGGTAAACATAGCAATAAGGCGTAACTGTGGTGAGTGCGGTCGGTTGTCGTGCGCATTCAGAATTTCAGATAGCCTCAGTGGTGCCATCTATGCAAGCAGACTGATACGGTTCAGTTGCAAGTTTGTATTTGGAGCTCGGAACATAATATAGATACTAAATTAAAAAGTGCATAAGCCCTGCTGAAACAAAGGCGTCTAAAATGTGCGTGCGTCTTTTACGCCATAGTTTCTCTCTGTTTCTTCCCATTCTACATGAGCAGCTGAAACCGTTACCTCTGAACTGCAGTCCGTCCTGAGAAGAGTTGATGTGTGCGAAGTCGAACACGACGAAGGCGACGATGTAGGTAGACATGGGGAGGCTCTTCTCGTAGCGGTCCCACACCCAGCTCTCCTGACCTTCCCTGTTCATTGCAAAAGTAGGTTACGTAAGACGAATGAATGCGAATTGACGACTTCTACAAGTTATTTCGAATCGCCAAACGTCAGCACTTACATCGGCACAGTCTCGACAAGGGGCATATTGGAGAGCGACGTC
>NC_091552.1:43750770-43755770 GCF_042767895.1 Penaeus vannamei
TGGCTGACTTGGTTACAGGATGATGCTTAGAAAGTAAGCTCTTTAGTGGGTTACATGGATAAATATCGTGCGTAGTGTGTTGCAAAAAGTGAAGTTGTGTGCCTTATTTCCTTATCTGTAAGTGTGTTATACAGTCACTTAGGTAGGGAATGCAGAGTGTAAGACAACATGTATGGGAACACAAATTTCTTCAGTTACAAGGCATGGGTGTTTCTCAGCACTGATATGCTTTAACCAAGCATAAAAGGAGCAAACAGGGTCACACCTTGTCTAAGCTTCTCTGTAATAAAGAAGTTAGAAACCGGTATAGAAAACAAGAGAGGATGGGACGGCGATAATGCTAAAGGAATTTTTTGAATACTGCATTGCTATGACTAAGGCCTGTACTTTTAAAACCTTTCGCCGGGGGTGGCATTCGATTTCGCCAGGCGATCGGGAATTTCGTACTATTAAAAGCATGGCAAGTGTTCGCCAGGCGATCTTATGCCATTTTCTTACTTTCAGATTATAAATTAGTAACATATTGGTGTATAATATGATATAGGAACCACATTATGATTTTAAGGCATCTGAAAATCACAATTTATTATGAAATAACGTATATACGTAGTTTTTTTCAAGACCATCTATGTTCCAGTCGAGAGCTCAAGACCCCCACCCCCGAGATGAGTTATTTAGATTTAAGTTGTTATATTGGTTGTATGAATAATTTTCTTTTCATCATGTGATTTGATGATGGTATGTTTACTATGGGCTTTGCTCCACCGCTCTGCAGTGAGGCATGTATAATGATACCCTTGTAGGCCTACAGTACAATATTTTATGTCAGTTTGGTATAGTAAAATGGTTAATTTTAATTCCCTTTTTAAAGTATAAAGTTGATATAGTTTAGTATAAAGCATAAAGTTAATTTTGTTATAGTATAAGTATAAAGTTAACTTTGTTATAGTATAAAGATTAGGTTATGTTAGGTAAGGTATGGTAAGGTAAGAGGGTTAGGTTAGGAATTAACACGGCCTTTTTTATCTGAAATGGATATAGAAGAGGACCGACAGACAGTTGCTGGTTGCCATAGTGACGCTGTGAACTGCAGATGTTAACAAATTTGCATTTACCGCGTTTTTTCAGTCGCCGAAGCGCTAGATTTAGTAGGAATACAAGATGTCAGACTAATCCCCCCGGCAGATTTATTATTGCTACGTAAAACCTTTACCTCCTGACCATTTATGGACAAGGCGGTTGGGTGTAACGTATATACAACCCTATGTGCATCCGCAAAATCATTTCCTATCAGCATCCTGCATGTTCAAGTTTCTACCACCAAGAAAGCAAATGAGGTTCTTATCTCACCTATGTTAAGCGATTTAGAGAGATTTACCTCCCCTTTATGCCGTAGAAAAGAGCCATTCCCCCAGTGAACAGATATCTCTACCCGCTTATATGGAATATTTAGCTCTTTTAAAACTTCCCTATGTACCAAAGAAACTTCAGCTCCTGTATCGAATAGCGCTGTAACGCACTCATCTCCAAGATGAACATCAAATAAAAGCATTCCTTCACTATCTCCCAAGGACAGGATTTCAACGATTTCTTTATTGTCTTTATTTTTCTCAGTTACCTTATCCTTCAAATTAAGAACAACTTTAGGAAGGACGGAAACCTCCCTTGTTGCTAAGCGTTATTTTCTTTTTTTTGTGATTGTTTTGGCCTCCAAGGTTCTGGGCAGTTTCTCGCAAAGTGCCCTATTTTATTACAGGTAAAACATTTAGTCTCCGACTCAGTCTTTTGACGTATCCCTGACACTTCTATCAACTTTTGGTCAAAAAAGAAACATTATGTTCATGATATGACCTACTTTCTGACAGTGCCCACATGTCATCGTAGGTCTGCCACGACCAAGATTCATGGCATCATCAATGATCTGCGCTCGGTTGATGGCGTGGATGACCTCGTGGTCGTCCTTCAGCTGCTGGATGAGGAGGCCCCAGTTGCGGTCGTCGTAGTTGACCCTGTAGTAGCCCGTCTGCTGCAGGTTGAAGATGACCCACTCGTCTTCGGCAGAAAAATGCGAGACGTTGAAGTAGTCCGAGTAGTCTCTCAGTCACGTGAGCATCTTCGTTCGGCTGAAGTCGCCTTCGCTCTGAATCGTGACAATCAGGGGAATCCACCACCTGTAGTCGTGCGTGCCGCTGAGGTTGCGATTTCCTGAATGAAAGGAAGTGATCCTGAGAAGGAAAAGAATTATGGAATATTGTTCTTAATAAATCTGTCTAATCATGCATATTTTTCTTAAAGAATTGCGCTTGGTTATTTGAATACCTCCGTTATTCGATATAGCTCACGAAGCTCACCTGCGCGATAGAACCCGAGGTCCCATCGGCGCTCCTGGCAAACCGGACGACGGGGTAACCTTCCTGCAGCGTCCAAGGGTCCATGAACAACCTGACGGTGTCGAAGTCGAATATAACGCCATCCTGGTGGGCGGCATCTGTCAGATACTCCCAGACATCGTCTTGATCTGCATTGCTGTACTTGCTACGAAATTAGAAAGAATAGTGTTAAATATCACGCTGACGTTAGCAGCATTAAAACCCATTCATAGACACTAAACATGTCCAATAACATCAACAAACACGCATATATTTACAATGAATTCAAGTAGTTGTTGAGGCCTTTCCTGAAGGTGGCTTGGCCGAGGAAGTGGGACATCATGCGGATGACGGAGGCTCCTTGGTCGCGCAGAAAGGAAAAGACCGCCATTAAAATCCCACTTATTCTGCGGAACCGATGCCTCATTCAGAAGAGTCGACAGTGGCATAGCTTGCCTTCCAAGTAAGATATGCTGTCAAAGTTTTCGTTGATATCGTCTCGGTGACAAACGGATACTGAATTGGTGTGACGACTGCAGGCTGTCCTGCCAGAGTACCTGCTGGAGGATCCTGACGCCCTCCCACGGGGCCTCTGGCTGGAAAAGGAAGAGATAAGTGAATGAACAATAAAAATAAGAGATGCATGGACAATTGAAAAAAATAATAGAATAATAGTTATACATAATGATTATTGCATAAATGCCGTTGCACGCTTTATTTGTGCTTGTGTATACCGAAGAACATGCGTTTAAATTATATATGTAAACGGTTTTGTTTTTTAATCAAAATACAGAACGAAGCAAAACACTTTTTTTTTTTTCTTTCTTTTTTTTTGCCTTGACAGTGTCGTTTTTAGTGATGGTGTCGGCCATATGGAAGTGTGATGCAGGAGGTCGGCTCCAGGACCTCCATCTCCACCTCCACGTAGCCGAGGAAGCTGAAGTTGGCGTTGATGAAAGGCTGAAGTTGGACCAGGTAATGGAGTGGCTTCAGAGTTCGAGGTAATCGCTTATCCAACTTTCCATCCTTCATGATCGAGGTTAACATGAGTGTTTGATTCTGTTGAGAAGAGTTTGATTATTGTGGAAGAACTCTCTCTCTCTCCCTCTCTCCCTCTCTCTTTCTCTCTCTATCTCTATCTCATTCTTTCTATATTTCTATCTCTCTATCTATCTATCTCTCTCTCTTTCTCTTTCTCTTTCTCTTTCTCTTTCTCTATCTCTCTCCTCTCCTCTCCTCTCCTCTCCTCTCCTCTCCTCTCCTCTCCTCTCCTCTCCTCTCCTCTCCTCTCCTCTCCTCTCCTCTCCTCTCCTCTCCTCTCCTCTCCTTTCCTCTCCTCTCTCTCTCTCGCTTTCTCGCTTTCTCTTCTCTCTCCTCTCTCCTCTCTCTATCTCTCTCTCTTTTTTCTCTCTCTTTTTTCTCTCTCTTTTCTCTCTCTTTTCTCTCTCTTTTCTCTTTTTTTCTCTTTTTTTTCTCTCTCCTTTCTCTTTCTTTTCTCACTCTTTTTCTCTCTTTTCTCTCTCTTTTTCTCTCTTTTCTCTCTCTCTTTTTTTCCCTCTCTTTTCTCTCTCTCTCTTTTTAGTAGGCTCTCTATTAACGTCTCAGAAGAAATTTCAAACCTAGCGCTGCGTAGTGGCCAACCTGTGTCTCTAAGCAGTTAGTAGGAAAGAAAAAAAAGCTTACTCACCAAACACTTAGTAGGAACAAAAACAGCTTACTAACCGTGTTTGGTGGAAAATCAGTGCAGTTCAGCAGTCGAATCAGGGCGTCAAGCTTAGCTGTCACGAATTCACAAGTGCGAGAAGCCCAAGGAAGAGCATGATTCCAAGGGTGAGATGACCAGGTCTTCATGGAACGCTCGATGAAAGGAATAAGTGTCAGACCGTAAGATTAAATTCAAGAAACACTCGATGAATACCTGAGAGTAAGTGTCAGAGTGTAAGATTAAATTCAAGAAACACTCGATGAATACCTGAGAATAAGTGTCAGAGTGTAAGATTTTATTCACTTACTCATGTGTGGTCGATGTACCTTTCATTTATGTGCTACCCATTTTTCTATCTGGATTTTTTATATGATACACTTCTAGGAAGTTGGCTCCGGCCTTATCTTTTATGTTACTGATGTGGTGATTCCGTTTACATGTACACATATATATCAAATAATCAATTAATAATCAAATAATCAAACAAATAATCAAATAAATCAGTTAGCATCATTTCATATGTTATTGTAGTATTTCAAACTTTTATCTTTCGGAAAAAACACTAAATAGTAGAAAAGATAAGCCAAACGCCACCCACCTTTGACACGAGCTTCTTCACGCCCAACGCTCCCCGACAGACAATGAAATCAGACTGAAGTTCTTCCTCTCACAACGCAAGCACAAGGAGAAGAAATAAACGAGAGGAAGAAGTTCGAGGAAGAGATAAAAGCAGACGTGCAAGCGCAGGCTTAGATAAGAAAGAACAGGATACAAAGAATTGCTGAAGGAAATGTGAATGCGGAGAAGAGGAGGACAGGGCGATAAGATCTTTCCCTGTGCGTGTGGGAGGCCGTGGCCTGAATATCTGAACTGATAAGGAAGCTCGTTTCTCAGTAGACAGGCATATGATTATATAGATATATTTA
>NC_091552.1:43758270-43760770 GCF_042767895.1 Penaeus vannamei
GTATTTATGAATGTTCACCATGAAACTTTACGTAATGTTCATATTAAAAATATATGAGAGCCTCGTACAAATTTAACAAACTGGCATAAGGGAAACAACAGTGTTCGGTTTCTTGATTAGCACAGAATACATGAGGCTATCGACCAGTTTGTTAAAATTGTGCGAGGCCCGACCCAAAAATATTCATAGATACCGACATGTATATATAAAGGCATATCTGTCTATCCGGAAGATATATACACATTCATCTATCTATCTGGTTATTATGCACGTCTTGACTGGTATATGTGTATTAATTTCTGTGTGTATGCAAGTCCGTATACTGAGTATTTTATTTATTGGGCAAGAAATATGCAAACCATAATTGAGAGCAAAATAACGTTTATCTGCCTAAATCATTATTGAGTGTGATTTTAAAAGGCTAGAAACGTTAGATATTCCAAAAGAAAACATTAACATGGGATGGACGTCTTCAAAAATTGGCGGGAAGTTTTTAAACATTCTGGACACGGAGTTTTCTTCGCTTTACCTCTTTTTCGATTCATTTTAATTGACAAATAGAATAACTGTCCAGAAATTACGTTTCGCAATACCGCCAAGTATCTCTCTCTCTCTCTCTCTCTCTCTCTCTCTCTCTCTCTCTCTCTCTCTCTCTCTCTCTCTCTCTCTCTCTCTCTCTCTCTCTCTCTCTCTCTCTGTTCTGAAAATAAATTTGTTTCATAATAAAGAGAAATAGTTATATATACAATCATTCACAAAGCCATTGGCTACATATGATGCAATCCTTTGATTATGAAATGGTAGAATAAATGTTGTAATGCTGATGTTCATCTTCAACCTGCAACGAATCTTTTTCACCAAAAGCTCACATAGAGAGTCACAAAGACTTATGGAATGAAAATTATAAAAAAGTATCGGTGTTTTAGCATGAGTTTGAAGTGCTAATACGCCATAACCACAACACACTCGTCTTGCTGACTGCTCAACACTTTTTTTTTAATTCGACATTAAGTAATTTGTTAAGTACATTACATTGCCATTCATTTCCTACGATTGTCAAACCTTTAAATACCCAAGTTCAAAACAGACTGATTCACTCATGATGAAACTTTACTTAATGTTCATATTAAAAATATATGAGTCCAGTAGGTACTATAAGCATTGTGAGAGAAAACTTGGTAGGGGTAACAATGGTTAAAAAAAACGGTTCTATATACAGGGAGGACAAAACTAAACATAAATGCATTACTGTTTATCTTCCAATTGATGATATTCCGCCGGTAAATGGAAGCAGAGACTTGCAGATCAGTCTATTAAGTACACATAGATCCGATACACACTTCCTGGCGATGTTAACAGTCTTGAATTAGTATTAAAATAAGATATGCCTTTCAGCCTATGCCGTGCTGAGCTTCGTCGAATACCCGTTCGCGTCCAGCCACTTCACGATGACGTCATAGTTGGTCTTCATCCAGGCGATGTTGTTCTTCGTCCGCTCGATCACCTGCTCGACCGTGCGCGACGCGGAGCCCAGGTGGTGCTCGTGCTCCTTTCGGAAGTGCTCCACCTGCGGAAGGGAGACGCCGGTGAGGCCATCTGGGCTCGCTTGAAGGATGGTAAATGGAATTCTTACCAGTGTCCGGATGAGATTTTTAGAGTACGAGGAGGGTGATCTCAGTAAACTCATTTTGCATATGGTTTATGTCAGCGCATGGTACTCGAAAGTTTAATATAATGATTATGATATCAAAACATTATAAAATATTACAATAACATGGATAAAACTGTCATTTCGTATCATCCCCACGAATGAACCATTAGTCCTGACACATATATCCAGCAACAAAAAATGATTCTACAATAATACTCAAATTACAATAAAATACAACTAACTCCAAGACAAAAACCACACAACGAAGCAACGAAACAGCAACAAATGAAAATAATACAAAATAAATAAAAATGAATAAAAAAAACAAAAAAACATGGAAATACACCCCACATCTTTCCACAAAACGAAGCAACGAAACGGCAACAAATAAAATATAATACAAAAAAAAAAAGGAAATACACCCCACCTCTTTCAAGTGCTGCTCCGTGTTGAAGCCTCCAGTGGCGTACTTTATGAAGTGGGGTTTCGCCTTCCCGTAACTGCGGGGGAGAAAAGAATTGGATTTTGTATCTATGATATATGATATATGATTAAGAATATAAATGATTCGGTTTTCCTGAATAAATATTCATGGCTTGATAACGTTGGTTGAACCGTATTCGTGTTGACAAATGTAATATCCTCATTAAAATATATTCATATATATAAATATATATATATACATATATATATACATATATGTATATACACACACACACACACACACACACACACACACACACACACACACACACACACACACACACACACACATATATATATATATATATATATATATATATATATATATATATATATATATATATATACATACATATATATATATAC
>NC_091552.1:43763270-43768270 GCF_042767895.1 Penaeus vannamei
GGCAGTGCTGGTGGCCCAAGAGGCATGCCCACGAGAGCGCCTTCGTCCGCTTGTACTGGTCCAGCAGAGGGTCGTCGGGACTGTCCTCGAAGCCCACGGACTCGTACAGCGGCACCAGGATATCCAGCAGGTAGCTCTGAGGGAGGGGCGGGGCTGAGTTGATAGTTTGGCCATTCATAAGCATCGTTAAAGGTATCGTAGCCTGGTTCTACAAAAGGGTTGTTGGGTTTCCTTTACCAAGGACTTATCAGAGCTGTACCATTCTCCTTTGAAGATTCTGGGCAAAAGATGAAGCTAAAGGCTATTCGCCCCGTAGCACTAAAATCTCATTTACATTGAACCACTGCACTTATAGCCCTGCACCACGGAAGGCATTCCTATAAAAAAAAGCCAATACTGCCGCCAACTTACCCTGAGAGAGCCATAGCCACCTGCCCGCACGAACATGCTCCTCAGGTAGCCAAGGTTGTTGATGGCAGCAGCCAAGGGCACATACTCCGTCTCCTTCGACAAGTAAGTATACACGCTTAGAGCGGTTTCGTACGTAATCTGACCTGAAAGGAGGAGCAATTTGTAATATAATGTATCAGCAATACACATGCATGCCTTATTTGTTGCTAGGTCCATACATGCGACGGATTTTCCTACAGAAGGAAATACAAATAATCTTAAAGTATTATATCTAATATTATTAGCATCAATTATGATAAATTGTGCAGACTTACCAGCTTTGGCAAGATTCATGGCGTCGTCGATGATCTGCGCTCTGTTGATGGTGCTGATGACCTCGTGGTCGTTCCTCAATTGCTGGATGAGGAGGCCCCAGTTGTGGTCGTCGTAGTTGACCCTGTAGTAGCCCGTCTCCTGCAGGTTGAAGATGACCCACTGGTCCCTCGGGGGAAGGGACGAGAGGCTGATCTGTGCCTCGGAGTCCTTCATCCACACCATGGCCTGAGTCTGGTTGAAGTTGGCCTCGCTCTGGGTCGTGTACGTCAGGGGAACCCACCACTTGTAGTCGTGGGTGTCGCTGGAGTTTTCGCTTCTCACCAAGAGAAAACGTTCCTGAAATAAGGTTTATACAGAAGATGGAAATTCAATTCTCGGTAGCATGTATCACAAGGGTTATATACATTCAACTAAAACTGAAAAAGCATCTCCAAGAAATATCGTAAGAACAGAAACTATGACCGAGACTATAACCTCACCTGCGATACAACTGCCGAGGTGCCGTCGGGGCCCCGCGTCACCTTCACGACGGGGTAGCCCATCTGCAGCGTCCACGTGTCCATGATCATCTTCACCGTCAGACCTCGAGGCAGCGTTCCGTCCTGGTGCGCGACGGCGGTCAGGTATTCCCACAAGTCGTCCTGTTCCGCCGTGCTGTACTTACTGCAAGGAATGAGCACGCGCGTGAACAACACTAAAACCTGGCTTCCAAAAAACTTAATTTCTCTCTTTTTTCTTTTTTTGTGTGTATTTTTGGTTTATTCTATTCAAGGAATACTCACAAAGCATCGAGATAGTTCCTTAGGCCTCTTCTGAAGGTGACCTCAGTGAGGAAGTGGTTCATCATGCGGATTATAGATGCACCTGCAATTAAGATGTATATATATATATATATATATATATATATATATATATATATATATATATATATATATATATATATATATATTTCTTCACAAGCCAATCGGATAAATGCTGACTACAGAATACGTAGATTCATTTGCGATGTCTGTATAATTATGCAAATACAACGACACTGCCTTTGCATTGCCGTAAATATAACCCGCCCACCTTTGCCGTAAGAAATCCTGTCGAATATTTGTCCAATTTCGTCCGGATGCCCGACGGGGATGCTGATCGGGTGCGAGGACTCGAGGCAGTCCAGCCCGAAGACCTCCTGCACCTCCCGCAGCACGAACTGCTCCATCACCTGCCATTTGGGCTCGACCTGGAAAGGCGGGAAGCTCTTTAGCGCTTTGTGGATCGGGGGCGCCCTTGCGTCTATGGGCGGGGAGCCACGCTGGCGGGTTGGGAAATCACTCTTACGTAACAAGCAAGAAAATCATCTAAGGATGCAAAAAAAAATCATAAGTATGCAATAGAAATACACATACATACATATATACATACAAATATATGTGTGTGTGTGTGTGTGTGTGCGCGTGAGTGTTTGTGTGTGTGTGAATTTTAGATTCTACTCTAGAGCAATGCAGGTTATGGATATGACTACACTTACATGGTTGATGCCTATGTACTCGACGTAGGAAGCGAAGCCCTCATTGAGCCAGAGGTCAGTCCACCAGCTCGGCGTGACGATGTTGCCAAACCACTGATGCGCCAACTCGTGCGCCACAACGGCCACCACATACTGCTTGTTGGAAGCCGCTGACACCACGGGGTCGTAAAGCATCGCCGTTTCTCTGTTGTGCGCATAAAATGATGATAAAAAGTGTGTTGCAGTAGTTGTGAGTTCTTTTGGTTTTGTATGTTTTTGTTGTTGTTGTTTTACTTTTTAGTTTTTTTTTACTTTATCCTTTTTTTTTTTTTTTTTTTGTAAATAGTCTTGATTTTTTTCTCGTTTTTATTTTGTTGTAATTAGTCTTGATTTTTTCTCGTTTTTCCCATCGTCTTCCACTTCTCCCAATAACCACAACATATAAATACAATAACAATAAGAAGACAAATCAAAGAGAAACCCATCAACCACAACCGCAGCAGGCATTCCCACCTATAGGTAATGAGGCCCCAGTTCTCCATCGCTCCCGCCGAGAAGTCCGGGATGGCGATCATGTCCTGTTTGGGCAGCGGGTAGGGCATGCTGAAGTACTTTTCGAAGTGGTTCAGGATCATGGGACCCACCTGGCCCGCGTACTCGGCCTGCTGGATCGCCGACTCTCTCGCCCACACTGTCGGGAGAGGAGGGCTCAATGCGTGGGTTGGGAGGAAGGGCGTGGTGTTGTTTTGGTGTGTGTGCGTTTTTGCTTGTGCTTGAGTGTGTTTGTGTTTGAGTGTGTGTTTGTGTGCGTGTGTGTGTGTGACGTGTGCGTTTGCGTTTGAGTGTGTGTCTGTGTGTGCTTGTGTGTGTGTGTCTGTGTGTGTGCATGTGTCTGTGTGTATATGTGTGTGTGTGTTCGTATGTGTGTGTGTGATCTTTTCTGACAATCACTGATGAAAACCATAAGAAACGCAGAACTTCCTCCAGACTTACCTCGGAAGAAGGTGTTCTCATTAGCTCGAGACTTTAGGTTGGCAAAGTCGGACACCACGAAAGCAACCAGGTAAGTAGACATTGGAACACTTCTATGGTAATGGTCCCATACCCATCCCTCCTGGTTTTGACTGAGGAAAGAAAGAAATGTTACAGTCTAAATGCCAAAGAAATATTCATCTAGGAGAAAGATTACCAAGATTATCCCAGGTCTAAGTCTGCTTACACTGGCAGAGTCTCCTTGATCGGCATATTCGAGATGGACGACATATTCTCCTCCCTGGCCAAGGAGACCTCGAACGTCGCCTTCATCTCGGGCTCGTCGAAGCAGGGGAAGGCCCGGCGCGCGTCCGTGGCCTGGAACTGGGTCACGGCCAGCATCCTGTCGAGGGGGGTGAGTGAAAAGACTGAGGAATGTGTCTCGTACGTATTTTCCGTGCCTCGAAGATAAGGAATTGATTCTAAGGATTTTCATAATGTCTCGACTTGAGAGTAACTTACTTATCGCTTCCATCTTCGTCCTTATACGTGGACCTGTAGAATCCGCGGAGCTGGTCGTTGAGGTAACCCAGGAACTCCATGGACAGCACGTACTTCTTGTTCTTCTCTAGTTGCTGATCCAGCTGCGCGATGTAGAACTGGCGGTCGTGGTCGTACTGGTGCCTCTTTATCCTTATGCTGGGACCCGAGTCTCCCGAAGCCGCCACCTAGGACGGGGTTGAAGTTGGTTTATTTTATCTAATGTATCGAATGTATATATATATATATATATATATATATATATATATATATATATATATATACATTTTCTATTTTTTCGTCGTGTGTGTTCTGTCTTTATCCCACCACAGGACATTTCTGTTTTTTTAAAATAAGAAACACTCACAGTAACAGTATCATTATGGGTGATGATGTCAGCGATGTGCAATGTGATGTTGGACGTTGGTTCCAAGACTTCCATTTCAACCTCCATGTAGCCCAGGATGCTGAAGTTCCCGTTGATGAAGGGCTGAAGTTTGATCAGGTAGTGAAGCGGCCTCAGCGCCGTCGGCAGTCGCACGTCCAGGGCCTCTGCGGTGGGGGCTGCTGTGGCGGAGGTCGTCGGGGGCTGGACTGTGGGTCTGAGGGCCTCCGTGGTCGTTGACGTGGCGGAGGGCCTTCTCGTCGGCGGCGGCAGGGACTTGTGCAGCGGGACCTGGACGTCGGCCCGAAGGGAGAAACCCGCTTACTCATGTCGCCTTGATCGTTCATCATCCGATAATGAAATATCAACATATCAATTTCAAATAAACGTAAAAAACATTAAAAACACAAGACCAACCCCTAACCCCCCATTCCTCCCGACAAGACCTTCGCCACTCCCCTCCAAAAAAAAAAAAAAAAAAAAAAGGCTCCCCCACTGACCACAGGCTTCTGCAGAATCAACGACTCCCGCTGCGAGTCCCGGATGTGCGGCGCGTAGTAGTAGACGAGGAGGCCCGTGGCGACCATCCCGCTCAGGAAGAAGACGCCGAGCAGGGCCGCCACGCAGCGACTCACGTAGCAGCCCTTCTTCTTCCCGAAGGAGATCACGTGGTCCGGGTGGCTCGTTTCCATGGCGAGGACTTCTCTGCTCGAGCCGCTCATCAGATTGGTCGGAGGCTCGTCTGCAAGGGAGGGAAGGGGCGTGGTTTACTCTTTCGGTTCGTTTGTTGAAGAAAAAAAAGTTAATAAAATAAAATAAAAAATACATTTTATATATTTAGCATTAAAACATGGGGGCGTGGTTTACGCTTTTGGTTCGTTG
>NC_091552.1:43775770-43778270 GCF_042767895.1 Penaeus vannamei
AGAGAGAGAGAGAGAGATGAGAGAGAGAGAGAGAGAGAGAGAGAGAGAGAGAGAGAGAGGGTCTGTTCTGCCTGGGATATATTTCTTTCCTTCTTGAAAAGCCAAATTGATAATAATAAATAAGTCTTTATGGTTATAAAAACAAACAAAATGAGCAATAATAAATAAGATTGCTAAGGATAATCAACAAATCTATTAAACAGAATTAGAATTAGTCGATATTTCATTCTATTTCAGTCTATTTCGATCACTGATGTTCACGTAATCATTAAAACTTCAATTTATATTAAAATCATCACTTCTGTCAACACCAAAATCTTCACCATCAGGAGGACATTGAAGAACAAAACAAATCGAAGAGAACAAGTTAGAATGAACAGAAGAAAGAAAACAAGAACGTAAAAAGAACAACGCGAATAAGACTAGAACATGAAGACCGCAATAAAAACAAGAATACAAGAATAACAAGAAAAAGAATAACAAGAAGAATGCAAGAATAACAAGAAGAAAAATACAAGAACAACAAGAACACAAGAAGAACAACGAGAAGAACACATAAGGAGCAACAAAAACACAACAACGAGAACAACAGGAACACAACAAGAACACAAGCAGAAAAAGAACAGAGGCATGGAAGGACCGGGCGAGGAAGATGGGAGTGGGAGGGAGGGAGGCCATGGAGGGGGGTAGTGGGGAATGGGGGAGGGGGGAGGGGGTGTCGTTAATGCTGGCTGCTTGCTCTCCTGAAAAGCCGATTGAGTGAAGGTCGTGTCTGCAGGGAAGAGGGAGAGGAGAGAGGGAGAGAGAGAGATAAAGAGACGAGAGAGAGAGAGAGAGAGAGAGAGAGAGAGAGAGAGAGAGAGAGAGAGAGAGAGAGAGAGAGAGAGAGGGAGGGGAGAGAGAGAGGAGAAGAAAAGGAGAGAAGGACAGACAAAGGGAATGACGAAGAGAGAGAGAGGGAGAAGGAAAAGAAGGAGAGAAGGACAGAGAAGGGAAATAAATGGGATAGACAGAGAGAAGAGTAAGAAGAGAAAGACGGAGAAGTTAAAAGAAGGGGAGAGAGAGAGAAGGAAAATAAGAAGAGAAGGGAAATGAAGGGGAGAGAGAGAGAAGAAGAAAAAGAAGGAGAGAAGGGAAATGAAGGGGATAGAGAGAGAGAAGAAAAAGAAGAAGAGAAGAGAAATGAATGGGAGAGAGAGAGAGGAAAAAGGAGAGAAGGACCGAGAGAGGAAATGAAGGGGAGAGAGAGAGAAGAAGAAAAAGAAGGAGAGAAGGACAGAGAAAGGGAAAATATGGAGAGGGAGAGAAAAGAAAAAGACTGAGAGAAGGACAGAGGAGAGAAATGAAAGGGAGAGAAGGGCGAGAACCTGAGGAGAAAGAAGAAGAAGACAAAGAAGAAGAAGAAGACAAAGAAGGATTTGGGAAACGTTAAACTGAGAGAAACACGGACGAAACTAAGGATACGGGAAGCGAGAAGAAAAGGAATATCAGATTGAACAACATCCTCAATTGGGGAATTACGAAAAAAAATAATAATAAATCGAGAGAGAAATGTACGTTTGAAAAAAAAAACATAACGATCTGAAAAAAAAAAACTGACGGGAAAAAAAATATATAAACCATTTTTGTTTTAAGATGAAAGTTATATCATTCATACCAAAAGGCGAACACGCGAATGAGACAAACGCAAATAAATAGGAAAGAGACAAAGTAAGACACAAAGAGAAGAGGAAAATGAGGAGAAAATTAGTCAATTCAAATAGCACCAAAAGAGAGGGAAAAAAACGTGAGAGAGAGAGAGATGAGAGAGAGAGAGAGAGATGAGAGAGAGAGAGAGAGAGAGAGAGAGCGAGAGAGAGAGAGAGAGAGAGAGAGAGAGAGAGAGAGAGAGAGAGAGAGAGAGAGAGAGAGAGAGGAAGAGAGAGAGACAGAGAGAGAGAGAGAGATGGAGGGAGGGAGGGAGAGGAGAGAGAGAGAGAGAGAGAGAGAGAGAGAGAGAGAGGAAGAGAGAGAGAGAGAGAGAGAGAGAGAGAGATGAGAGAGAGAGAGAGAGAGAGAGAGAGAGAGAGAGAGAGAGAGAGAGGGAGAGAGAGAGAGAGGAGAGGAGAGGGGGAGGGAGGGAGGGAGGGAGGGAGGGAGGGAGAGAAAGAGAGAGAGAGAGAGAGACAGACAGACAGACAGACAGACAGATACAGACAGAGAGACAGAGAGCCAGAGAGAGAGAGAAGAGAGAGAGTCATTTCGGATGAAGATGCTATGCGCAAACTTTAAATCGAGGCATCCAAAAAGCTCCCTGATACCGAGAATGGAAAACTCTCCCCGGTGATGAGGAATGCGTAATGAGGAGAGGAGGACGGGCGGATCCGAGGGCCGGGCGTGTGGATATTGCGTGACCTGAGGCGAAAGATTCAACAGATGCGATGAGTGCGCGGTGGGAGGCTGTTTCGCTGAGGGACACGCCGGAGGGAAAAGAATTAAAAGTGCTACTGGTTTGTAAGGA
>NC_091552.1:43790770-43793270 GCF_042767895.1 Penaeus vannamei
ATTTTTTTACTTATTACTTATTCTTACACTTATTCTTTTTAGGAGATGACTCACTTCATAAGATCTGTGTTACAGCATATGGTTATGAGAATAATGATAATAATAATAATGACATAACAGCAATAATAATAATAATGATATAACAGCAATAATAATAATAATAATGACAACAATAATAAAAAAGCATTAATTTTCATAATGAAAAGAAAATCAAACATTTATATAATAGTAATAATAATAATGATGATAATCACAAGCATTATATAATGAAAAATAGAATATAAATAATAATAGTGCTACCTATATAGACAATGAAAATAAATTGAAATAAATTAAAATACACAAAAAAAGAAAGAAAAACAGATGTAAAAGCTAATAACGAATATTCTCCTAATGATAATAACACAATAAAAATCATAATAAAAGCAGTACTAACAACTAATAGAATAATGACGAAAATAGTGACAATGATACCATTACGACTACTACTACTGCTAATGATAATGATAATGAGTAATGATAAAAATTACAAAAATGGTATTCATAGCATTAATAATGATAATAATATCATTATTAACAATAATGATGATAATTATAATAATAACAGTAACAAAAATAATGATAACAATGTTAACAGTATCAGTATTAATAACAATAATAATGATAACAATTATGATTATTACCATTATTATTATTGTTGTTGTTGTCTTCATCAATATTATCATTAAATTAATAAAATTAATAAAATTAAAATAATTACTGTGGAGATAATGATGATAATAGTAGAACCGGCAATGATAATTGTAGTAATAGCAACTGCACTTATGATAATGATAATAATGATAACAATAGAAATAATAATTATAAGAGTTTTTAGCATTTCTTATATCGTTGTTATTATAATCCCGAAGGTGAGTCATGATGATGATGATGATGAAACAGCAAATAAATAATGAAATATAGTAATAGAATTAACAGTTATGATAATAATGAAAATAATCATACTCTCAATATCAATTATTATGATTATAGCAATAAGAAAAACAATAACAATGATAATTTTAATAACAATAACTAGAAGCACTAAGAGAGCGCATACCTCCGCAAGGTAATAGGATATTAATGATAATTAAAGCGCCAAAAAGTTTTCCTTACCTAATAGTAATCATAATAAATATAAATGATAGTTATAATAATAATCATAATGATAAAAGTAATAACAATAATGATAATAATAATAATACCAACAATGATGATAATAACATTGATAATGATAATGGTCATAATATTAATAATAATAGCAATAATAATGATAATGTTGATATTACTGATGATCATGAAAATAGTAATGATAACAGAAAAATATATAATAATAGTAATAATAATGATTATTATTATTGCTATATTAATTAATATTGCCATTATTATTACTAGTAGTAGTATTATCACCATCATTATATCATTATTATTGTTAACATTACTATTATCATCTTTATCATAATCATTATCATTATTATTAATAATATAATGATAGTGATAATAACAATAATAACAGTAATGATAATAATGATAATAGTAACTACAGCAATAATGATAACTATGGTAATAATAGTAATGATAATTACATTACTTATTGAAGTATTAGTAATGATAATACTAATAGTATTCATATTAAGAAAAAAACAAATGATTCTTATAAAGACAATAATAACAGAGATATTAATAAAAATAATAATGATAATGATAGTATTAACATAGTATTACTACTACAATGATAATGATAATGATATAAAAACAATATCAATACTAATGATGATAGCAATAGAAAATAATGATGAAATAATTTTTGTTATCATTATTGTCATTACCATCATTAGCTTTATGGTAATAATAGTAATGGTTATAATGATGTTAGTAATAGTAATAATGACAATAATAATAGTTACAATAATAATCACAGTGATAATGATAATAATTATAATATTGATGATAATGATAACAATAATGATAACAACCAAAATGATAATAAAAATAATATTAACAATAATCATAATATTCATGGTAATGATAGCTATAATAATGACACAATAATAATAGTAATGACAATGATGTTAACAACAATAATATCAGTAACAATAAAAATAAATATTCGACAATATAAATAATAAAAACAATAAGAATATAAAGAATTGAATTATAGTGATAATGATATTAACAATTATATGAATAATTACAATATAAATAATAACAAAACATTACAATAATGAAAATTATAATGATTAGTAATAATGATAATAACAATAATAATAATGATGGTGATCTTGATGAAAATGATGAGAATAATTATAGTAAATATAATAATAAAGAGATAATGATAATAATGATATCAATAGTAATACTGCTGACAATAACAGTAATGATGATAATTACAACAATAATCATATTTATTATGGTAATAATAGTAATAATAATATCAGTGATAATAATTATAATAATATCG
>NC_091552.1:43803615-43806115 GCF_042767895.1 Penaeus vannamei
GGGGGGAGGGAGGGAGGTGGGAGAGGGAAGGGAAGGAGGAGGGGTGGGGGAGGGAGGGAAGGTGGGAGGTAAGGGGAAAGGAGGGAGGGTGGGAGGGAAGGGAAAGGAGGGAGGAAAGGGAGAGGAGGTGGGAGGTAAAGGACAAGTATAGATGTATATATGTTAGTCTAGACATTCATATCTATCGGATAGATAGAGAGATAAATGTATATCTGATGGATAGACAGATATGCGTTTATTTCTGAGTTTATGCATGTCCGTATAAGTGACTATTCAGTGGGTCGGAAATCGAACAGTTTTAACCAATCGGTCGATTATCAGAGGCGTGTGAGTGTGTGTGTGTGTGTGTGTGTGTGTGTGTGTGTGTGTGTGTGTGTGTGTGTGTGTGAGTGTGTGTGTGTGTGTGTGTGTGTGTGTGTGTGTGTGTGTGTGTGTGTGTGTGTGTGTGTGAATGAGTGAGTGAGTGAGTGTGTATTGTGTGTGTGTGTGTATGTGTGAGGGAGTGAGTGAGTATGTGTGTGTGTGTGTGTGAGTGTGTGTGTGTGTGTGTGTGTGTGTGTGTGTGTGTGTGTGTTTGTTTTCTTTCTTTGTGAAGTACTGTGTATGTGTGTGTGTGTGTGTGTGAGTGTGTGTGTGTGTGTGTTTGTGTGTGTGTGTGTGTGTGTGTGTGTGTGTGTGTGTGTGTGTGTGTGTGTGTGTGTGTGTGTGTGAGAGAGTGAATGGAGGAGTGTGTGAGTGTGCGTGCGCGCGCGTGTGTGTGTGTGTGTGTGTGTGTGTGTGTGTGTGTGTGTGTGTGTGTGTGTGTGTGTGTGTGTGTGTGTGTGTGTGTGTGTGTGTGTGTGTGTGTGTGTGTGTCGATGCACACTACGCAAAAGGGCCGATGGAGCAGGTTAACAAAAACACATTAAAACACCAACTATTTCGTAATCAAACTATATTTTTTTCTCCTCTCTTATCTCATCTCTTTTAGTCATTTTATCCAACTTTATTTTTACATAGCAACAATTTCACATTCGCATCTGACTAGATTTTACTTTCACAAACAACCTGTCAATTTTCTTCGCTTACTCCAAACGTATTTGAATTTCGCTCGGAATAGGCCTACCTATTTCGCTCGGTAGCACAGTGAATAGGCCTACCTCTGTATCGTCTGCGCAAGAAATGTTCAGAAAATCACTCCTTTATGCAAAATAGTCATACAAACTTGTCTGTATTCTTCACCTATTATATCCGAATTCCATTTTCATTCATACTTTGAAGGTATAGAGAAACTAAATTATGAAAAATATAAAATATCGCTTTTCCTTTCCATTCACACGAAAATGATGTCAACAAAATATCCAATAAAATATCGTTCATTTTCGTTCACTCGATAATGATATGAACAAAATATGCGGAAAAGTGCATCTGCCAAACAGCAGAAAAAAGGAAAAGTACAAACCCAAAATTATTCCCTTATCGAAAAAAACTAAAAATTCTCAATTTCCAGCTGATTTAATTTTCATCCGTCCATTCATTTTCCGCAAAAAAGAGAAAATGATGATTGTACAAAATAATTAAGAAAGGAACAGTTGATAAGTGAACAAAAAATATTGAGTACATGAATAAATTAATTAATTGATGAACTAAGAAAAAAATCTAGAATTACTTATCGAACGAAAAAAACGTTTCTGTCCCTGGCTCTTCATCGAACGAAAATGAAAAATAATAATAAAGAAAAGCCTCTGTCCCTGGCAACTTCTTGAACGAAAAAACTCTTCTGTCCCTGGCTATTTATCGAATGAAAATGAAAAATAATAATGAAAAAAGCTTCTGTCCCTGGCAACTTCTTGAACGAAAAAAAATAAAAAGCCTCTGTCCTTGGCAACTTATCGAACGAAAAAAAAAAACGTTTCTGTCCCTGGCTATTTATCGAACTTTTATTTATTTTTATTTTTTTTGAAATATAATAATAAAAAAAAACGTTTCTTTCCCTAGTAATTCATTGAACGCAATTTTTAAAAAATGCTTCTGTCCGTAGCAACTTATCGAACGAAAATCTAAAAAAACGCTTTTGTCCCTGACAACTCATCGAACGAAAAGTTAAAAGAAAAACGTTTCTATCCCTGTTTCATCGAAGGAAAATTGAAGAAATGGGCCTCTCTGTCCTTGGTAACTTAACGAACCAAAAAAACGCGCCTTTCCCTTGCAATTTATCGAACGAAAAGCGAAAGAAAAAACGCGCCTGTTCTGGCAACTTATGGCGCGAATAATAAAAAAAAAAAGAGCCAGTCCCCCCCCCTCCTCTCTCTCTCTCTCTCTCTCTCTCTCTCTCTCTCTCTCTCTCTCTCTCTCTCTCTCTCTCTCTCTCTCTCTCTCTCTCTCTCTCTCTCTTTCTCTCTCGCTTTCTCTCTCTCTCTCTCTCTCTCTCTCTAGAAAAACTCTCTCTCTCTCTCTCTCTCTCTCTCTTCTCTCTCTCTCTTCTCTCTCTCTCTCTCTCTCTCTCGCTTTCTCTCTCGCT
>NC_091552.1:43818615-43821115 GCF_042767895.1 Penaeus vannamei
AAAGCAGTAAACATTATTGCACAAGATAAGAGAAGATATTCAGCTACCTAATTATAGCACAGGATTAGAATATTTTTAGAACATGAAAAATTCTAGAATCCTTGTCACCTTAACAATTTAAGGAACATGTCAAACTCCTATTATGAAATCCCCAGTCTCACTGATATGCCACCATATGGTGCAGCCAAAGCAAAAAGACAATGTGGCCTCAATCATTGCACAGACTGTCAATGACAAGCCACCCCCAAAACTGCACCTTTACAAGTGGCCAAGGAAATGATACTAAACTTGTATCTGCCTTCACAAACAAACAAGTCCTCAACTGTTCCATTCACAAGGCGACAAAAAAGAAAAGTACAAAAAGATACATGGCAAGAGTAAGAAACCAAGAGAGAAAAATATGTATATACTACCTCCTAGAAACCTGCCACTGCATCCTTGGAATGAGACAAGATTGTGATTTGCAATGCCTGCTTCCAAAGCAAAAAAAACTGCATTATCACAATAGTAAAAAGTTTTAAAAAAGACTCTTAAGTAGGAGTGATTATGTGCAGAAATGCCATATCAGATGTATATAACATAAAAATGAAGATATTATTTATCGATATATACATACATACATATGTATATATCTATATACATCTATATCTATATCTATCTGCCTATATATATATATATATATATATATATATATATATATATATATATATATATATGTATATATATAGTACATACATATACATATATAAATATTATTTATATGTGTATATATATATATACACAAATTTATATATACGTATATATATGCACGCACGCACACGCACACGCACACGCACACGCACACACACACACACACTAGATAGATAGATATATGTATAAACAGAATTACTGACAGATAATCAACCTAAATAGATAGAAAACGTAGTTTATTTCACTTCAAGCTCAGGCTTTGCCCAATAGCAATGTTTTCTTTAACCAAATAGAACTTACTCCAAAGGCTATCCTCATGGAGGTCAATGGAATCCACATTCATCAAAGTAAAAGTTGGCAAAAGGAAAATGGACAATGACATTATGAGGGATATCATGATTGTAATATCATGGCCACTGTGAAACTGGTTACATAATTTGAAAGCATGTAAAAAAAAATTATTAATGATAAAGTAACAGTGACAACAGTAACGGTAATATCATGAACAATATGAATTGTATAGAAAATAAAGGATAAACTAATATCATTTCCATTAATGACTGATATGAGCATAGTTATAATTGTTATCAAAATTATAATTATAATCAAATATATAATTACAATGTAAATAATAATAGCAATAAAAATACTACTTGTAGTACTACTAGACAATATAGTACTACTAGATGACGATGATAATAATACTAATAATAATAATTTAGAATAATAATGATAATGATAATGATAATAATAATAATGATAATAACAATAACAATAATAATACTAATAAAAATTATGATAATAATAATAATATCAATAATAATAATAATATTAATAATAATAATAATAATAATGATAATAATGTTAATAATAATAATAATGATAATGATAATGATAATGATAATAATGATAATAATAATAACAATAATAATAATAATAATAATAATAATAACAAATGATAATAATAATAAAATAATGATAATTACTATCATTACTATTATCATTATGATCATTATCAATATCATTATTATCTTATCATAATAATAATAACAACAACAACTTATATCATCTTTACCACTGTTGTCACTATCAGTATCAGTGCCATCACAATAAGAGAAAATGAAATCCCAATAATGACATGAAGATGACTTTAACAATCACATGCACCAAGATAGAAAATAAATTGATATCGTCCATATATACATCAACAAATACAAGCCTAAGAATGCAATATGCATTTCACTGGAATAGAAAAAGTAGTAATAATTATTCATGAATGGAGAAGGAAAAAGAGGTATGTGCAATGAGAAGTAAATCTTCCTATTTAACATACCATTCTCTCGTCATGTTATATGCTAACCAAATGGAGAAACATAAAGAATGGAAAGAATAACATGAAAAAAGTAGAGGAGAGAAGAAAGACAGATGAACAGAGGGGAAGACAGAAAGAAGAAAAAAATAATAATACAATGCCAGAAAAGGGAGAAAATTATACACACCAAGACACGGCAGAACTTAAAGAAAAAGAAAGGTCTAAAAAATCTTATGGAACGCCTCTAAGCCTACCTATCTATCAATCCCATCTTCACCCACTATCTCCTTTGTTCATGTATCTAAGGTAATCTGTATGTGTCCTGCTGCCAACCTGCCTCTGCCTTCTGGCACTGACCATTTATACTGGTTTGTTCTCATAACTTCTGAACTGACAATTATATCAATTTCCTTAATTTTGAATCTAGAGATTGGTGGGTACATTTAACATGAGCTCATGAAGTGAATTAGGATATGAGAGTGACTCAAAGGGAAAAGA
>NC_091552.1:43826115-43838615 GCF_042767895.1 Penaeus vannamei
CCTGATATCCACAAAGAGATGGTCTAATCATACATAAAATACATAAAAGTTAACCTCACCACTCACTACATACACAGTTCCAGAAAACAGCTACACCAAGATAACTTTAAAATAACCTGAGCTTGTACTCAAGGAAATTGTTACCAGCTTCCAACAATTGTTACGACATCACTTGAGCTACACAGATATCAAACTACTCCCTTCATCTTCTGCCTATACAACTGTCAATGTATAACTTATACAGGGAAATTAATATCACCTACAGATAACAATACCTTTCTCAAATAACTGTACCTTTTTCTCACTACACACTACTTCAAGGGAGCTTTGGTCTATAGATTTTCTACTAAACCTTTAAAGTCATAAAAAATATGGTATCCAAATTATATTCTTAAAACAAGTTAATGAATATAATTCTCCTGGTAAAATAATCATAATTTGTTTGTTTTTCATGTTTCCATTGTGTCTGTACCATTAAGAAATTCCTGAAATTCATCCTTTACACAAGAAATCAATCAAACCTTTTTCTAGTATCTATTACCTAAAGCCCAATATTTCATGTTAACAACCACAATGTTAACATTTTCCATGAATGCCTAATTTATCAATACACCTGATTCACATTATGGAATTCACACAGAATATGTATTATGAAGAGCTGAATCAGCAGGCACTTACATCTAAGATACAATACTTTCCATCATATAATTTCTGGTAAAATTTGACAAATGCTTCTCTGAAAGGAACTGTTTTTCTTCACATGAAGATGTATAACTAATTTATATCTGAGTGAAATATATCCCTCCCACATGAAATTGGCTGACTTTGATCAAAATGCTCTGACTAATTAAAATGATCCAGATGAAGTTTATAACTTCTTTTCAAGTGGGTTCCCCATAATTCATACATAGTTCAGGATAATACCTTAAAATAAATATTAGTGATCTTACATCACACAATTCATAAAGCTATTTGCAAAATCATTTTTCTCTGGAAAAATCTTCCCATCATGTTAATGATCAGTAAGTACTTCACATTATTTTTCTCTAAAATCAATAAATAAATAAAAACAGAATAACTAAGAATGCTCATACACTAGCAAACAATAATACTATCATATCAGCCTTATACAGTAATGCCTTTGTTTCAATTTTCAAAATTGGAACTTGAAAAGTCTTTTGATCATGTTAACAAAAAGAGGGATACTGGGTCTCCAAAACCAAAAAAATATTTCCCAATTGCAATCAAATGGGTGGAGGAGTGACCTGCTTTCTGGCATACAGAGCTTAAGCCTATGTAACTGGGGTTCAAGCATGCATCTCACAGGGTTAATATTAATGTCAACTACATTCTTAACAGGATTCCCCTTTACAACTATATCTAATTACACAAACATAATTACCTAATAATTTAGATATACAATCAATATCAGTCTATCAATAACATGGAATATAATATACTGAAAACAAAGTTGCTGACTGCACCAATCACATATGGCAAATGGTTCATCATAAAGCACAATCATCTAATCCAAATACCAGCAATTATTAAAAGTTGCTTGATGTTCTCTCATCAAGATCAACAACAACAAAAAATATCAAATGACCATAAACTACTCTCCGTGCTTTTTGAGCACTGGAGACTCTCCCTTAGAACTGATCAGAAGATATCCATCATCAATAAAATAATGTCAAATAATCAATGCCTTCAAAGTTTGATCTTAACTTTGGTACTAAGATATAAACCTATTTTTGGGTTAATGGAGAATTGCATAATCCTATCCAAATCATAGTGGGTCTGATGAAACAAAGCATGTGGTACATCAGAGGCATTTTATATTCACATCAATTGAGGTGGTTCTCAGCCAGGTCATAAATGAAACATGCTCCAAAATACATATTAGCTTTATAAACATCTAGGTCAACCTCCAGCTCATTCCTCCACCCCGTCTTGCATATTAGGACAAGTTCCCACAATTGGAATTTCTACAGTAGACATCTTTCCAGCATGTCATGGAGTGTTACAAGTCAAAAGTCTAACTATCCACAACCTTATATGAAAGTTCTTTAAAAAAGAAGTGATACCTAAAATAAATCATGGAGTATTGATATGGATATTTATGATTTTGATATTATATCCATCAAGGTTCCAAATATGATCTAGAGAGCAAAGTCTTTGATTCATTTGTCAATCTACAAATTAAACTTTGTTTTGAAAACAAATGGCACAACATATATAATATCAATATCATATTCAGTTGATCTAAATCAATGAATAGAACTTAGTAGAATATTCTACTAATTTTCAAAAAAGAAAGTTACCATGAACTTCCTTCAGACACTGCCCTGAATTAAATACATGTAATTAATAATCTCATCTTGAAAGTATACCCTCATAAAATCAAACACAGGGTAAAAAAGAAATAAAGATTGATAAACTTCTTCAGCCCAGATCTTACAAGGAAAAAAAAATTGCACAAAAGGCCTCTGAAATTGAGCTTCAATTTCAAACTTCCCCAGCAATAGGCATCTCCAACTCAACACACTGCTTGATGTCAACTTCTTTTCTTGTGCTTTTATCACCTCCAAATCAAGAGCATGGCTTTAAGTATACGTGTATGTGTTCTCCACAGCACGTCCTGTTGACCCACCTGAATTGCTTTGTTCATACTGAAGTCTTTCTAAAGCTGCAGTTGTCATGCGTACAGATCCACCATGAGTAGTGACCTGCAGAATTCATAAAAACAATTTATTCTTGGGGAACTACATCATTCTGGATTTGGTTTACTTATATGCCAATATAAAGCAATAATGAAAATGTTTACACACTACTTTTACAGAGATAAAAAAAAAAAAAAAAAATTACCTCTCTGGTATCAGGTAGATTGGGTGCCCTACGGTCAGTTCCCGCTTGGCCTGTTCCCTGGTTCCGCGCCGAGTAGTCTGCCGCAATGACAAACTCAGAAAGTGTGACGTCCGAAGTGCCACCAGACTCCAATGGGATGTGGTTGTCACGGAAGTACTCGAGCAGGTCAAATATGGTTGCAAAGGAGAGGTGTTGCACGCGACATGCACCATCTGGATTAATGGTCATCCTAAGATGCTGTAAGAGGGAATGGGGTTGTCACTCAGGTTGAAGGTTGCACAACAAGCAAGATCACATCACATATTAGGAGGATTTTAAACTGTGCTTTACTCTCAGTGATCTAGGGTCTTTATCAATCTATATTTAGATGAGCTGAAATATATATCTTGACATTAAGAGCTTTTATTTTCTTCTTGTTTAAATGAGGTTTCTTGAAAGGAACATTACATTTACTAAAATTGAAAGTTTCTTAAATACACTCAAATTCACAAAATGTGACCCAGCACCACCAAATGAGCCTGAAGTTGCCAGGTGAAGTTTTCCAGCTGATGGCACCGCTGCATACTATAGGGAATCAGAAGGGACTCTTGCATTTTACAGAGCATCAGCTTTCCAACAGTACCCAGATGAATTGAATCGGGTGAATGGTTCCAAAGTTATGGGAGGCAGAATGTTAAATGCAGGAATTCTATTCACAGTATTGAGATAAAGGAAGTTAGAACATTGCATGATAGGAACACCTTCGCAATGTAAAGTTCACACACAGATCAGAAATTAGATTGAGAACATTACTGTCCACAGTATTACAATGTCATGTTGTCCCATTTCCAGCTAATCAGGCTTATTAATCAACATTATGATTACATCATAGAATCAGGTTACTATACCATTCCTGCACCTATATCATTCAGCATTAGATGCAGTTATAACATCATCATGAATAAACTATCATAATAATCACACATCAAGATGTTTCAGTGCTTATCAAAACCTTTTCTACATAATGGAGCCTTGCAACTTTTGACCCATTTAGCAGTGCCATGTCACAAATAATCATCTAATGTAAACAATAAAAATTATATAATAAATCATGTATTATTGTAAAAATCGCCTTTTCAATTGTGTACAGATAAATACAGATTCGTAGACAGAGAAACACCAAAAAAACAGTCTCATAGGCACACACAAAAATCACTCATTTGTGTAAAAATTCCACATATGTACATATAAATTACACAAACACTAATCCTATACTCACATACAAAAATAACAGGTACACTAATCTCATAATTCCTCTTACCTAATACTAAATTTAGAACCCACTACCAGTTTATTAGCATTACCACTTACCTTTGCTCTTCCCTGGTAGTTGAAGGTAAGGACATACTCCCCCTTGCGCGTCTCACTTTGTCTCACGAGGAACACCCCATGGCCAGCCACAGCCTCCTGGAGGACAGCTGAGGCGGCATCACAGCGGGACAAAGTGCCATGGAACCAGGGATAGTCCCGGAGGCTTGAGTAAAAGTCCACATCCGTAGGTATGTTAACTAGGGGGTGAGGGGAGAAGTGCTTTTAGCAAAGGTTGGATGAGGGATCATGGTTTTTTATTTCTTCCAGTTTCCAGTTCTTGAGAAAGTGTTCAAATGGCAAACTGAAAAGCATCTCAAGTGTGTTAAAGGAAGCACTGTTGATGTTTGGTTAAGATCATTTTGCTTTTGTTAATATCATTTTGCTTTTGTTAATATCATTTTGTTACATTCTATGAAACCGAGGGCAGGGTGGAAAAGAAAAGAGGCATGAGAAGGAGGCAGAGAGAGGGATTAAGGAAGATAGTGTGAGGAGAGAGGGAAAGAGAAGAAGAGGGGGTAAAAAAGGATAACTGAATACATATGTATGAATGAATTGCTTTAAAGAGTTACCTGCCTTCTGGAATTCTTTCCTAATTCTTTTATCAATACCAAATAATTTCTAAAAAAGGCATTAAACACCCTCAACTTTCCCACACACTCCTTTATTCTACTGGCCACTAAGCAGATACAACACTGTAGAAAAACACTCACCAGAAGAATTCTTGTATCATGAAGATACGTTATGGTACAGTACAACAAAGCATAATACGGTTTGGTTTAGTGATATTTTACTTGGAATTATTTGACACTACTTAATTATCCAATCATATATCTGATAATGCCATGGTGAGCTTCAATCAGGCAGAGACAAGTAATACAAAGATAGCTTAACAAAATCACTTTGACTTATTAAAAAATCAAAACAGAGTTGGAATCCACTGCTGGTACTTTGAAACTGACACTTTAGAACTGCTTCCCACTTAGACATTTATATACTGAAACAAAATTATTAACATACCTGCTAGGACAGTGGTTCCAAGATACCACCATTATTTTTAGACAAGCAATGGCAATGGTTCTGCAAGTAGCTCTGAGCCATTCTCTAATGACAGCAGTTAGCAGTTGTTTTGGTAATATGAATAAATAACAGGAGGATAGTTTCAAGTATCAATGCATCAGGTGCACTTTGAAGAGTAAACAAGTCCTTTAAGACAAAGTGAGTAATGCTAAGCATCAAAACCACTGCCCGTTTCACTAATATAAAAAGGAAACATAATCAATAAGAAATAATTTCCAACAATTTACAGTGAGAGATGCTATGCTCCAGATCTCTTCCTATCAATCCATAAATATGGCATGACATGATCAACAGTTAAAAAAGGAAAAACAGATAAAATATAGTTTTACCTGCCAGCAAGCACATTCTCAGATACAAAGACGGTAATAAAAATCTAAGGATATGATCAAACATCAACCGTATGAGAACAAGTTGATAGTTCTTCCCATCTCTTACCAACTAATATTCAACCAGAGACATTCATCCATGTCTTTTTTCTTCATAAAAGCACTTCTTTCTTCTAAAAAATACTTCACAACATATTTCCAACATCCCCTTCCAACTATCTTTATGAAAAGTGATATCAGAGCTAAGGCATACATAATCCTATTTTTCAGTGCATGAATGACAGCCCACTCATTCACCTGTTTTGCCCACTAATAATATCTTGGCGCTTCCTCACATGCCTTACACACACACAAAGCTGAAGGTATAACCTTAAAAACAAATGAAACTAGTATTCTGAACTAGTAAAAATATGAGTTTCATGTTAACTAGTACTGTTTAGATAATAATAACAATAATGACATTAAATAAAACAACAAAAATCATATACCTCAACCCAATGTACTGTTACAGGAACTTCAAAATAAAAAAAAATCTTAAATCAGACTTTTTGCACAAAACTTTACAATGTACAGGTCCTGAGTTTTTTCAGTTTCTCCAAATAGTCTCAAATGATACTTCCAGTGCAATTTTTATAGTTTGTTTTGCAACAAACCTGGAACTTGCTTTTCTGCTTCTATATCGCAGCCTTAATGAAGATAAGACAAACTAAATAACAATAATAACAATAATAATAATAATGATAATAATAATAATAATAATAATAATAATAATAATAATAATAATAATAATAATAATAATAATAATAATAATAATAATAATAATAATAATAATAATAATAATAATAATAATAATAATAATTATTATTATTATTATTATTATTATTATTATCATTATTATTATTATTATTATTATTATCATAATAATATTAATACTAATACTAATAATAATAATAATAATAATAATAATAATAATAATAATAATAATAATAATAATAATAATAATAATAATAATAATAATAACAACAATAATAACAACAATAACAATAATAACAATAACAATAATAATAACAACAACAATAATAATATGGTTATGAAAGTAATCATTAATATGGAACAAAATCAAAGTAAAGGCTACTGATACTCACCATTTTCCTCATTGGAGTAATCACCCAGACCATTCTGTGATCTCGTGTGTGCTGCGAGATTGTTCTGTCTTGCTACAATGCCACTTGCCTGCAGGTTTCATAGAGAAATGTCAAAGTTAATCCAACTGCAAAACTATAATACTGTGGTAAGACTACCTTCTTATTTATATGAAGTGAATATCATGCATGATCTTACAAAATTTACCTAAGAATGAGTCATAAAACCATAAGAGAAAGACAACACAACAAAAAATTATAACAGCATAAGTACTGAAAAAAAAAAAAGGTTTTCCTGCCTGCTGTGAGATGGGTGAGGTAGTGCCTGGAATTCTGGGAGGCAAGTCTGGTGGGTGTTCTGGTCGGGCCTCGACAGTCTCCCCTCCTCCACCACTGCCACCACCACTGCCACCTCCTCCTCCGCCTACTCCTCCTCCTCCTCCTCCTCCTCCTCCTCCTCCCCCTCCTCCACTTCCTCCTCCTCCCCCTCCTCCCCCTCCACCTCCAGGGACTGCAGCTGATAGGGACTGTGAAGACTCATTCTTCACGCTGTACATTGCAGGCCGCAGTTCATAATTCTTTGACCTATGTGAAGGAGATATTTTACATATATCATTATCATATGTAAAATACATTTCATGCCATTATTTGCACAATAGCTAAAATCCTATTCTGAGGCTGAATGCATATATGTAACATGATAGCAGTCACACAAAACTCTAAACTTATCAAACATTTCCAAATACAATGGGAATAAAAGATTACCTAAAAAGAAATAACCCAAAAGAACAACTTCCACATTAGTAGCAGATTCTTTATCCTCTTATGTTCTTTGAAGAGAATAAAATCAGTAATTATCACACACAAAAAGGAAACAAACCCCACAAGCACTTACTGTTCTTTTTCATTTGAGCAGCAATAAGCTACAATGGTAGTAAGCCATGTTTTCATGTCTTCCTGATCCTGAGCCTCAACTACCCACTCATTCCCACTATCCGCCTGGAAAGGATAACACTTGATCATGACCACCAGCTAAAACTGCAACTTTTATTCTATTACTTTTCTGTACTTTTATCATGCAAGGTTTCTTCTTACCCCTTGCATCATAATCTTTCATGTAGAGTATTTAATAACTTACCCAAAGACTTATTCTATTTTTTAAATTTAGTTTCCATGATTTTAGATACATTTATGTCATACATTATCATTTTCTTTGAACAAAGGATTCAACCATTCACAGTAACTTCATAAATTATATCTTTCATACCATATAAAGCAGACTAAGCTACACATGAGCAGAATCCATTAATCTTCACAGCCAATCAGTCTATAAGTCTTACTGCTGACTGTACTAGTGGCTGCCTTTAGCCAGTGCCAGATGTCAGTGGCCAAAACAGATCATCAATAAACTTTTTAAAAAACAATTATGCTAAAATATCCTCTACTAGAATTCAGTGATTGTCAATAGATCTCTATGGATCCTGATGACATCACATCTGTTCTAAAACTTTATACAAGGACAAATTTTGGTTGAAAGAGGGAATGACAAATTTCACAAGAGTGCTAACAATCACTTGGTTAATGCCTAACTACATAAGAGTGGTCCAAAACATCAAGGGCAGGTCGGGTCGGATCTTGCAGGCAGGGTGTACAAGTCAGGCAGGATTAGGATGTAAGGTGAAGGTGAAGTAGAGGGACTGGAGATGTCCAGTTCAGATAAGGTCATATGGCCCCGTCAGGTAGGATTAGCCATCTGTAGATGTTAAGCTCAATGTGAAAGGGACAAAGCAAATCAGTTGTTTGTTTGATTCTGTTTCACTCACTTAATATAATAGCATGTCTATGCCATTATTTGTCAAAAATATATATATACTCCCTACCAACTTGGTATGTCTCTGAAACTGATAAAATCCAGTTGCTTGCATGGTGGTAGTGAAAAGAGTAGAGTATACAAATATTATCATTATAGTATAGATCATTTCTAGATTCTCTTCTGAAAAGTAAATAAAAAAAAATAAAAAAACATGTGATTCAATCCAACTCACCTTGATAACAAATGTGTTTCTCAAGTCAGGCATTTCTAGGTCTGTCGTCTCTCTTGCTTCATTGATTGATATGCAAAATACACCAGTACGAGGCTTCATACTCTGAAAACAGAGGATCAGTGATTATTTTGCAAAATCTGAAGCATTCTTCCAGCTTCTAATTCCCATATTGTAACTGTATAAGACATATCACCATTTAAATTATCAGTATACAATCTGATACACAGCAAATTTCCAAAAGAAGAATTTCAGAGGGAGATGATAATTGAGAAATGGTAATGCAAAGAATCATCAGAAGTGTTAAAGGATGAATTATCATCCTTTCTTTATTTTATACCTTCAGATGATAAGTCAAGAGTTAACCCAGTCCTAACCAGTACATTAACTGATAATATAAGCCACACCTTAGAGATAATGACTTATCCATAATTATTGCCTTTGAGATTTCATCCATCCAGATTCCTAAAATTCTTATTTTGTGTTAGTGTCAGTATTCAATTTTGGGATCACATTTTCAAAGAAAAAGTATTTCTATTGTCTCTTATGGGTATGATTTTCACGTTAGGTGCCTAACATAGCCTGCAAACTAAAGAATGATCTAGGCACAAATGAGCTGTTAATGCACGCCAACAAACCGGTATTACCCATTCATGACGGGTGTCCCATATATGAGACATCCTGAAAAATAAACATGTCCGCGCATCCCATCAGTGTGACATTGGATCGGCGCGTAGATCCTGGGTCGGCCCTGCACGCCGATTTTGTAACCGCCCGGAAAATACTATTTTCAGCTTCAAAATATACCGACATTAGTGGGTTAATGACAACTAGCCAAATATTGTACTTGGTGTTAATGGGTTAACTGGGTAAAGCACATCCAAGTTAAGCAAAAACTTTTAGCCTTCAGTAAATAGGTTTTGGAGACCATAAAAAATAGTGGCTAAAAATATGGTATATAATTATTGTGACTATGGGTGACCCAAGTCAACTTTAAACACCTATTTGTAGACTTTATTTTACATCAATATACCGAACCTCACATCTGTAGCAAGGAGTCACGGTAATGCATAATGTTTCAGCTTATTTACCTTTGATCACTAATCACACAAAAAAATATAAGCAGATGCTACATTCTCTTCTTTGCTATATATAAATGTAGACAATATATACACAAAAAAGAAAATCTACATCCTACATCCTTGCTTGGGGGATACTAATACCTTTAGACACTAGTTCATTTCAAGTTACTAATGTAGCCTATAATGATTTCCAGCAAACAGATGTTTTTATAATGTACAATAAGTAAAATTTAATGGTGCAGGTACATTGGTAAGCAGTGCCTTTGTATATGACCATTCCAAGGTGAGAGAAGCAAATTTCAGCCAAATTCTCCTACAATATTATGAAAATGTCCTTAATCCCTATAATCCAGATGACGTTCCAGTCCCACCATGGAAAAATCTGGGTCGAGGGACAGGTGATGTGAACATGCTGTCATCGGGCAAAATCACCGAGGGCCAGGTGAGGCAAACTTGCCGTCATGACTGAAGATTAGGATAAGACTCCCTACGAGCACACAAACCTCTTGGAGTGTAATTAGACTCATTTGGCACTTAGAAGGGGGCTTTAGCATTATTCCCATCGATAAACAAATGTGGAATGTAATGTACTGAGTTATTTACGACATAGAAAGATGATATGGAATCCATCTGCAAATCAAAAGACAAATATGGAAAATGGCAAAAAGGCTAAAAAAGTTTACACAAAATAACTTTGCAAGGGGGAGCCACAGAATCTTGTCACCACTCATGGGTGTTCTTGCACGCTCGGCCTACCCACCACACACCCAGGATGTTGGCTACTTACAAAACCTACTGCCCGTATTTTCAGCACCGTGATTTCCATGCCGCAACCAGATCCAAAGGGTTAAAAAAATACCTGATGATGTTGTGAAGTGTAGATGCCAATATTTTTTTTATCCACATAATATGATCTCATAAAAACAACAACAGAAAATATGAATCTTATCCATAAAAAGTTGTCTTACAAATTTTCCTGAATCAGGGAGATATGGTGATGAGTGACTGTCTTTTTTTTTATTTCATCTTTCACTTGAGCAAATAATAAAACAACTTTCCAAAGAAACACCAAAGTTGACGGCCAAAGAAGCACTCGAGATGTTCGATGAAGCTACTCAAGAAATGAATGAAGGGTGTTTTGCTTCTTCCCAGCTTCTATCGTGTTAAATTTTTCTTCAACGCTAATTGAAAAATCAGATCCAAACGGGTGTCCCACATATGAGACACCCGGAAAAGTAAACATTACCAGGCATCCCGCCAGTGCGACACCAGATCAGATCATGTATATATATATAAATATCATGTACATATTGAATACAAGAAATATAAGGGTTGTATTATCAAACGTATTTTAAACTTGATACAAATTTACTGGGGATACACAGCAATATCTATGAACTCTTCTGAAAGCACACAATATTGTTTACATTAGGTTTGTGGACTGCTATTTCCATACTCAGAAATCTATTCCAGTTAACGCATTAACGCCGGTATATTTTGAAGCCGAAAATAAAAGATTCCGGGCAGCTACAAAATCAGCGGGCGGGGCTGCCCCGGACTCTTCCCATCCACCCACTGTGGCTCGCTGCTGCGTTGGAGCACGAGCCCCAATACAGCATCACACTGGCAGTACATCCGGCAATGTTTATTTTTTCAGGTGTCTCATAAGTGGGATACCTGTCGTTAGTGGGTTAAGGTATGTATTAGTGCCCCTTAAGTAAGCTTAAAGCCTGGATTTTGGGCCATATACAGGCAACAAGGCACCCAGATCCAATGGATTAACCCCTTGGATCAATCATCATTCTTTTCTCTCTTTTGACAATCACAATTTGACATTTTGAAACATTCTTTTCACTCTTTTATCAATCACAATTTGACATTTTGAAACATTCTTTTCACTCTTTTATCAATCACAATTTGACATTTTGAAACATTCTTTTCACTCTTTTATCAATCACAATTTGACATTTTGCAACATTCTTTTCACTCTTTTATCAATCACAATTTGACATTTTGTGGCCAGATCATTAATCACATTTCACTCTTTTGTTGTTAGGGTCCTGAAGTTTACACACATATCTCCACAATACCAAAGGAAACTAATCAGAAACATGAAAAAACAGCTACAATGTGAATTCAGATGTAGCTAAAACATATAAATATGTATTGCTGAATATATAATAATAATAATAATAATTATCATTATTACTAATATTATTATTATTATTATTTTTATTATTATTATTTTGGGTTTGCTGTGACAGGCTCTTGTGACATCAGTCAAATTGTGGCTTGTCTGTTTCTTGTGCTTCTAAAGTACCCCCTGTGTGCAAGGAATGGCAGGGCTTACCATCCACTGATAGTGATGATCTTCTCTCTTCTACCTATCCATAGCTGACCCTCATCGCCACTGCTTCTGCCTTATGCAGGTGGCCCCTCTCCAAACTCAAGTGGTATTTTCACATCATCCAACTTTTGCATTTCACTTATGTATTAACTTTTCTTGGTAGTTCTTATGGTACAGATGCACCCGCCAGAGACAAAGTCCACAACTTCACCCAACAATCTTGGGGGACACGTGGGAAATGCGATTTTCGGAAATACGAGCCAAAATTT
>NC_091552.1:43848615-43858615 GCF_042767895.1 Penaeus vannamei
TCTCTCTGTCTCCTTCCTCTTCTCACTATCCCATATTCTCTATCTCTCTCTCCTTCCTTTTCTCTCTTTTTCTCCTTTCTCTCTCTCTCTCTCCCTTTTCTCTCTTTTTCTCCTTTCTCTCTCTCTCTCTCTCTCTTTGTATGTGTCTGTGTGTGTGCGTGTTTTTTTGCCTGTGTTTGTGTGTGTGTGTGTGTGTGTGTGTGTGTGTGTGTGTGTGTGTGTGTGTGTGTGTGTGTGTGTGTGTGTGTGTGTGTGTGTATGTGTATTGCGCATGCATGCTTGTGCTTGTATGTGCAATATAATTTCCCCATGTTAACAATAACACCAACAATAAAATTTTAAAACCTTTATTCTGAGCAGAATAATCATAAACTCAAACTTGTACTTATCCAAGTGTGCAACAAAAGACTAGGTACTGGTATTCCATCTATTCAAAAACGTTTCTCCTCTTATATACTATCTTAGTTCATACATAATACACCATATCAAAAATGTATGAAAATTTTTGTTTCCTACAAAATAGATTCCATTTTAAAGATCACATACATATATCTGGCATTAACTCTTTCAATAAGGACATTTCCATATGATTCTGCCATAGCAGTAATTAATATATTTGGAAGGTTAGCAAAAATATAAGGGAAAATACTATGTTATATAAAATCTTCTGTATAACAAATACATTTACATTCACAACTATATAGTGGACATAAAACATTATCAAACCATCACAATATATCACATATCCTGTTGCAAACATCAGTTTTCATCATCCATGCTGAGTGGTATGTATGATGGCAACCTCTGTGGAAGAGGTGGTCTTTGCAACACTCTACCCACATCATGAATATTCTGGTCATGGACAATGTTCTCATCTCTTTCACTGTCTTTATCGTTGTCTCTGTTTTTCTCACATCCAGCAATGGACTGTGAACTGTCTCTGTGTGTGTGCGATGAATCTTTCTCAGACTTTGCGTGGATTTTGCTTTCAGACATTCGGTCTTCTAGCACTCCATCATCACTCAGTTCAAGTTTTGAGACTGTCTGCTTCATCTTTTCCATCTTAGTCATGAGTCTCTGTCTCGTTTCTTCTATTCTGCAGGTGAACGATGAAGGTGAGGATTCTACTGGCTGTTTCTCTTCAGTATGCATTTCTTCTTGGTCTTTCTGTAATGGTGCTGATGATAAAGAGGACTGGTCTGGTGCATGAGAAACACATGACTGGTCATTGCCAACACAGAGGTCAGAGGTACTCTTCTGACATCCACTGACATCATCATCATTATTGCTCTCCAGACTGCTGAACTGGAAGTACCTCTTAAGAGGAACTTTAACAGTTTTTGCCCTCATTTTCTTTTCTGCTTTGCTCTTGACCTTAGGTGGTCCACCAAGAACATCTTGGTTTTCACTTGCTTTCCTTTTCCTGCTTGTAAATGGTTGTCTGCTTCTTCTGAGTTTTCCTGATTCAGACCTCTTTCTCTTCCCTCTACCTCGGTGATGGGAAAGTGGGCAGGTGACTCCTCTTGGGCAAGTTCCTGTCAAGTTGTACTCTTCACAAACCAAGATATGCTGATTCTTGCACTGAAATATCAAAAGCAAATCATGAATATCCATGTCATAATAAAAATACCAAATTATATTTATAAAAATAAAAAATTAAATTTGAAAATGAGTAATAGCATTAGACAGATACAATAATGATTAACAGACACATGAACAAGGAGTTCAAAACGGAAAAAAAATGAAGAATAGATCTGATAATGACACAAATCAACATTTGAGTACCTCTTCTCCAAGTGTGCAGTGACCCTGAAGAAACTCTGGGCAAATGGGAGCATTGGGATTGACACGCACATGCCTGTATGGGCAATTATCTCGTGTACAACTAGCTCTTACAAAATGTGAACAGACTGGCATTTTGTCTGGGTCGATGACATGTGAGAATGGACAGTTACTCACTGGGCAGCGACCTCGTAAAAACCTGTAAAAGATGGAATGAGGCACGCTTAACAAATATTCAAGAAAAGTAGTGTAATTCATAACAAGAAAGATCATTCAAAAATATTGACTAAAAAAGATGAAAGTACTCAATCTGTAATGACGTCTGTGTTTTAAAAATTCATCAAACACAAAAGAAAAGTAATGATGAAATGATGAAAGTACTCAATCTTTAATCATGTCTGTGACTTTTAGAATTTATCAAAATAAATAAATAAATAAATAAATAAAAAACAAAGATGTGTACATTCAACAAAAAATATCAAAGCCCCAATGACATCCTACTGAAACAAACCTTGTGCACACAGCAATTCTCTTTGAGTCATGAATATATGGACATTCCCCTTGATCCTTCTTGCTGCATCGACCAAATCGGTTGAAGAAGATGCAGTACTCATTCCGCTTCTGCATGGCTCCTCTCTTCCTTCTCTGTGACAGCATTTGCATACTTCGCTGCTTTGCTGAACTGTAAGAAATATTTTTGTTTTTACTAAATACAGCATACAGTTGATACTTACTATTCTGGTCTTCATAATTCCAGAGTTCAGAAAATCTAAAATCTGTCATCTGATAATATTGAGGGAGCGAAGGCAGAGGTGGGGCTTCCATGGTAGCACCCCCACCCCCCCTGCAATTCGATTGGCCATCCTGTGGGCCTCCCCAATGGTCATTAACTTGTCGTAATGGCCCCCTGTATATATAATCTGGTGGCTCCCCCCAGATTTATTTGTGTTAGGCTACCCCCTGTGCCTCCTATCAGAAAATTCTTTGGACCTGCCCCTGAGAGCGGGAGGAAAGGAGAGAGGTAGATAAGGACAGCAGGAGGAAGGGAGTGAAACACAGGAAATAATGCTCTGTAAACATCCCTATTCTCTTTTCATCTACCACAGCACATAAAGTATAACTTATTCCATCATCACAACATTATCATGTATCCACATATAAATAGGTTTGTGTTCATTCATATTCTTTTAAGTTATCCTGTATGATATGAAGTGAGATTATAACAACATTTGAAAAGTCCAGACTTGCAAATGTGGGCAAGACATGAGGTCCCACTCCTCCCTTCACGCCATGCAACCAAACTCCAGCAGTATTAAAGTATCTAATCTAGAACAAGTTAAATGCCACCATTACCTCTGAACTCTTCAAAACTCCTAACCTCTGAATATCTACACTATTTTACATTGGTGTCCAACACAGCAACATAGACACACATTATTTCATACTGGCACCAGATATGTGGGATAACACAGATACATGCACACACATTTTTTCATACTGGCACTGGATATATGGGATAACACACCCACACAAAGATCCTCTGATGAAACCTTCATTAACAATGCACCCACACCAAGCCCTCCCAAGAGGCCTTCCTAAACTACGCACCTCCATTTCATGATACCTCTGCAGACTTTCAAATCTTGCTGCAATCTATTAAGCATAAAGCCAACTACCAGAAGATTCAACTCAAAACCCAACAATCAAAACTTGCCTATCTGATCTCTCTCCCTCTATCTTCTTCCTTTATAAAACCCTTCAGTTTCCCATTTTTTCTTATCTTTGGTACTCTCATCTCTGACCCTGACCCTGAGTACTTCTCTTGATCACAAATGTTATGACCTTGAATGATATCCTTTCAGTACACCTTTCACATTTCCTTTCACAGCAAACTGTGATATTTCCAAACCAACATGATGCTGAATCCCAGTTCATTCATTATAAACTTTTATTTCACAGGATTATTTCCTTTTTTCTTAAGCATATCCTCCATAATTCATTTTATCAGGAAAAATCTATCCTGTATTCTTGCAAATATTCCCATTTCTCATTAAAAAATTTATTTTGTGGCCTTATAAGCTTTAGAGGAATATCTATTTCCCTGTATTCGTGCACATGGAATCCACTTGCTTTATTTCATGCTCTTAATTTTCTATTTTTATCCAGCAATCTTTGTTTATACCTGCAAAGCAAACCTCTCAGGTAAATGTTGAAATTAACATTTTCCATTTTGAATCCGTGACCTGATTCTTTCAATCATTTCGAACTCAATTTTCAAACTCTGAAGACCAAAACTATTTTACATTAGCATCCAATGTAAACAAGTGGTTTTGTATAGACTTTAATTTTTACCTATAATGGTAATGGTATTTAAACATTTGCCGAACCATGAATATCTGCATTTTCCAAACCAAAGATACCCCAAAAGTTACCAAAATACACACAAAAGAAGGAACACTAAGATATAGAAGTACAGTAAAGTGTATATGCAGTACCTGACCACTGCCCGAGCCTGATGAACTCTTGTTAGTTCATACTGGCCATTTGCAGTGCGAGAATATGTGAGGCCACCAATGTGAACTCTTGAGAGGGCAGGCTGAGTTCCTCCAGAACTTGTGGTATCTGTTACTCTCTTCAGGGTTCGTCCCCCAGCGCCAACTTGGAACTTGTGACCACGGAGATGAACAACACACATGGAATCTGAAGAGGAAAAAATAACTGTCTGTAATAACCAGTTCAAAATTACTTTTAGTAAAATCTAAATCTAATAAAGAGCATACTATTTGATAATCCTGAAGGCTGTGCGAGTCTCCTTCTACCTCTGAAAAGACTACAAGTAAAAGATGTAAAAAAACTTACCTGTTGCTTTTTTCTCATTCTCTAATTTTTTGGCCAGCTGCTTCCTTAATGAAGTTTTAGTTGACTTGTACAAAATTCCTCCAATATTAATAATCCGGTCTGAACGAACTCCCAGTTTCCTGCTGGAAAAGACAGAAGGATGACTGAAAGAATCTTCATAGGAACTGCAACAATCCAGCAAATTTTTTTATATTCTAAAATGGACTATGGTTTACATTTATTAATTCCTGTACAATATCTCCATAAATCCAAAACTTAATATCAACTATATAATACAGATTATCTATTACTAACTTCAGTTAAAAAGCTTGTAAAATATATTTATATCAATCTTGAAATTGAAAAATAAAAAGCTGCTTACCCTTTCTTAAATGCTGGGTACCCAGTCTTGGCCTTAAAGCTGTGAGAAGAGTCCAGCTTTAAGTGATTAATCTTGTACTTTGATACATGGCCCTTCATTCCCTTCTGCTTCTGATACAGACCAATGGCATTATTCACTTTGTACACACTGTTTCCATGCCTATGGAGTGACTTCTCTCCATAACTTTTGACCTTTTGAGAGGAATCTGACTTAAGGCGATTGATCTTGTACTTGGATATTATCCCCTTGGCAGCTTTCTGTTTCAGTGATAATCTAATACTATTATTAACTACTTTGTAGACATTATTTACATTTCTTGCCTGAGAAAGACCACAAAATTTGGAAGACCAGCACTTGATTGGCTTAGCAGTTGCATTCCTCACCAATGCATTGGATTTAAATACCCCAGAATTTGATCTTCTCCTTACTAATTTTGTCTTTGATATCACAAAAAATTTCTTTCCTTTTTCTGTATTTGTTTTGTTATCAGCAGACTTTGTGGCTTGATTTTCAACCCCCTCAGTCTTATTAGAGGAGCTGCTACTGGATTTTCTTCGTACAAGTTTGGTCTTTGTCTTCAATGTATATTTTGCATTGACAGAACTAGCATCTTTACCCACACTGCTTGAACCAGAAAGCTGTCTCACAAGTTTTGTTCTTGATTTAACAAGGTAGCGCTTTTTCACACCTGAGCTGGTCGAATATTTCCTGGCCTGCGTAGGAAATTTAAGTGAAGGCTGAGATACTGCACTAACACTGCTTTTGGGATGACTCTTCTTTAGTACTCCAATGCGGCCCTTATCTGATGACATGCTGCTTGAACGCCTCCGCACCAGCTTTGTCTTGGAGATAACTTTGAACCTTGATGACTTCTTTGGAGTCTCCTTTGGATTCCTTGTCAAACTTTTTTTGGTACTGACATGCTGTGATGTTGCCTGTTCCAAATTTGGCTGCTGCTCAGGATAAGGTCTGCTTAAATTTACTGTTTGCAGATTTAAAACAGGATTACTGTTACTTGCTATGGATTGAATTAGTTTAGGATTGACCAAGATGTTGGAAGTTTTGGTGGAGGTAGTTCCTAATTGTGACTTTCCACTTTCTATTTGTGGAGGTTGAGTATGCATCCCGGGTACTTGGGTCCGGCTGTTTGTGAAAATCCTATTTACATTACCATGTCTACTTGATAAAGTTTGGTTTGCATTTTGTTGCAAGTTATTTGTCTGGTTTACTTTATATACATTATGATTCAGCATCTTGTCTGAGCCTGTGACCAGAACTTTATTGGCTGTCCATGAATATGGAGATACTTTTCTTTTCAAATCTGGTTGACTGGGATTCAAATTTGTGTATGTAGTTATCATTTTATTTTGGGCAGAAACATAACTTAGGTTGTGTCCTTGGGTTTCTCTTCTTCCTGCCAATACATGTGAAGGCTTCCCTCCAATGGGTTTGGAAGAACTGGCAGCAACATCTCCAGCTTTGGTAGAAGACAGATTACAGTATGGTGACAAAGAGTTATTGCTCACATATTTATTGTATGTCTGGGCTGCACTGACTGATAGCTTGGTTGCGGGATAGTGAACCCTTGACACAGTGGCTGTGCTGGCATATGTAGATGCCAATTGCCGCTGCTTGTAATGTGTGGAATTGACTCTGGGTATGCTACTGACATTTGATGGGTAATAATTATGCCCAGTATGCAAGGCCTGGTTCTGACTGACTAAAGCGTCTGATGGAGCTGGTCTTGATTTTTGGAAGAATGCTGGGTTTACGTGTACGCTTGTTCCATTCAGGGCTTTGTTTTTGTTTGGGAGGAAGTCTGGATTTACGTGTATCTTCTTTTGTTCATCTGGAGGATCCATTACCATCTGAAAAGGATGAAAATATCAAGAAAATATAATAAAGGAAGTTGAGATGACGTGTTTCTACTGCAAATACAAATCAACATTCATTAAATCTGAAATCAGCCTGAGGCCATCTCTCTAATATATAGCAAGTAGATATAATTTGTCTGTATGTGCTGCATTCACTAGATTCGGAGATGCAAAACTTTTTGGAGTAATCACACCATCTGTATCTTACCTGGGGCATTTGGCTAAGATAGACAAGGAAGTACCTTTCTTACTCAAATACCATATTTCTGACAACCTGCCAAACACACGAGTGTTTACTGAGAGCAGGACTTCCAGACTATTCATTCCTATTTTGCTCTTATTATTTCTCTCTTTCCAAATCTCCTTGAATTTTTCTCTATATGGATCACACTACTGAATGTTTACACTTAGAAGAGTCAAATCACCAGATAGTATTGTCATTCAACTATAAATTCATAACAAAAGAAATGGTCCTACAATTTCGTTAATAAATCTCTATACAGGACCCACATCTGTAAAGTAGAAAGCAGTGACAGCAGAGTGACTTGGAAAATAAAATGTCCCACTCTGGAGAATTCTTTTTTAAAATCCAAATACTATAAACTGCTAAATAACGGAAATAGAACGACCTCAAAATCCAACTTCAACTTCAAAATCACTCGTAATCAAAAGTAGTATTTTCACGAAACATACGGGATACAATATAAAACGCGTAGAATCTTCCTGTTCACAAAATTCACTTCATAGCAGGTCTCCAAGGTTACCTTTGTGATGTTACGTCAGTTTACAGTAGACAGGAAGGTTATTATTGACATATTTTCAAGGAGTTCGTGTAACAGGTGAATGCGCATGCGGATTGCGAGGGCGATGGAACTATGACGTCATCAAGTTAGAAGGAACACTATTTTTATGAGAATATGTCGTTTTCGTTTTGCCCCGTCTTTTCAATTTTGTTTTATTATAATTTATCTACTTGTTTTTTATTAGTAGTTTATGGTAATCTGGTCACAAATGCCAAAGATATTGAATAACATATGTAATAGATTCTATTTCCCCCTGGCTTCTAGGGTATCTGAAATTTAAGTTATGATCAGCTGTATTGTAATGATGATAAACTGTCTCTAGGAGTTTTACCTTTAAGACTTCTGACAGAGAGATATACTGTCATTTTTTACCACGGTGTATTATTATCCACACATTTATACGATTCTCCAGATAAACTCCTCCTTTAAAGTTCATTTGTCATTTCAGATCAGCAAATACTCTTTTCATCTGTATGTTCGGAAATCAATTAAGCAGACTAATGCCTCGAAGCAATGCAATCATCATGTACATCTCCAAAATTGAATTACCATCTTAGGAATATTCTAGAAGAAATCGAAAGTTGATCATTTTGGGAATAATTTTATACCATCATCTGTATGCTTCGAAACTGATATAACTAGTACAAGACCTTGATTATGTTTAGAGTCAATGATGCAGCAAAGAATAATATTAACTATACCATCTTGGCATCAACAAAATCTAAAATTCCCGCCCAAAATTTAAGAGATCAGCGCCATCTATGAGCAATATCAGATACTAAAAACATAAACAAACGAGGCTCCCTTTCCACGCAAGGCATGTGTCCTCGGCCTCTAATTTCTTCTTTGTAGGTAGGTCTTATTACTGAGATTTTCATATATGTATCTGTTTTTTAGATATTCGTAACATTGATGGAGTCATATACTTTGTGGAGAGAGTGAGTTATTGACTAGAAAAGGTATTTCCCTATTCCTTGAGAGCTCCAAATGCAGGGCCAGTTGCAATCCATGATGTAATTACGAGGACTGGAATATTCAGAATTAATAACGCTGTTAGAAATATTAACGTATATGAAATAAACTGTTGTAGTATACGATTGCTTTCCCAGTATAAAGTTTCAATAGATTAGTTATTGTACTTCAGTAAATCGAAGCGCACGGAAGCAGGTGTACAATAAGGTATGTGATTAGTATCATTTATTTGGTGAATACTGATTAACAAACAAGATGAATAAACACCAAAGTATGCACGTGTTTAATCTTAATTAGAGGTCTGTGTCCCCAATATAAAGAACCTTGGCATCAATTTTTTTTTTTTTTTTTTGTATAGCCCACTCTTAGTAGCTTTAGCCATAAGCATAGGGATGATAGCTTGGGATGGCATGAAATATACTTGGAAAATTGTGGGAAAAAAAATTGATATGCAGAAATAACATTTAACCCTAATCTTAGTTTGAGATTTTTATTTTATTAAGAGAAAGTTGCTGGTTGCATTGATCATAGATATCAATTGTTACATTAATTGCTTTAGTATTTCTCTCTCATGTTTAACTTTTCCATCTTCTTTTCACAGGTGATTGGCCAGAAAAAAATAGCAAAATGAAGTGTTATTATGATGTATTGGGTGTTAGTCAAAGAGCTACAGATGATGAGCTCAAAAAAGCATACAGAAAAATGGCTCTGCAGTGGCATCCAGGTATGGAGTCTCTTTTTTCAGACATTTTTTATATGTCTGTGTCTGTCTTTCAGTCTTTTTGTTTTTGTTGGTTTTCTGTCAGTGTTTGTTTGTCAGTTAAAATGAGCATCATTGTAGACATTATTTTTTATTGATTCTTATACCTTTTACTTTTAGATAAAAATCCTGATCGGCTTGATGAGGCCAAGGCACAGTTTCAGATAATTCAGGCTGCATACGACACACTGAGTGATCCACAAGAAAGAGCATTTTATGACCGTAATCGTGAAAATATCCTTAGAGGCAAAGGTTAGAATTCAGTATTTCATAGTATTTTGATTTTAATGACAATATATTTTGATAAATAGATAGTTTTACTGTTATTATTTTTGCATGATATGGAGTATGTGGTATTAATTCCTTTACTTTAATATTTCCTATAAACTAATGTTTAATTTTTTTACAGATGAAGATTTGGAAGCAAAGCCAGATAACATTGATCTATTTGCCTATTTTTCTTCACAATGTTATTCTGGTTTTGATGATACAGAGAAAGGCTTCTATACAGTATATAGGTAAAAATAGAGCTGTTTGCTTGACTACTAAAATTATGTTAATTGTTTGAAATTTATTTAGCTTTGTGTTT
>NC_091552.1:43863615-43866115 GCF_042767895.1 Penaeus vannamei
GAGTGTGGCAGAGTGGGTGAAGTAAAACCTGCCTTCTTAATTAAGTAAAACTTTGAATGGAAAAACTGTGTAATGCTAAAACTTAGATTTTACTTTGGCCTTGGGGTGAAATTAGACATGTAGAGCAACACAGGTAAGGTGACATCAGTTAGGGATGTGGCAGAGAGTGGGTGAAGCAAAACCTCCCTCCTTTTTATGTAACACTACAGAGCAAAACATTGTATCAGGCTGAAACTTTAGTGTTGAAATTTGTTGGGTTTCGAGATGAAATGAAAAGCAAAAGAAAATATAGCACGTATATAAGGATATAGTTCTAGAAATATACTTCTTGATAAAAATATATTTACTGTTTGTAGTTTCTGTTTATTCTTTGTACAATTTGTCAAGCTCAAGAATGGAAATTTCTACCAGGGCATTTTCAGCTGGTTAGTACATGAAATTTATGCGTCTGGCAATAACACAAAAGAATTGTACAGCATCTTTCTCAATGTTTTTTCAGCTCCCTGAGAACCTGAATGTCAATACTTCTGTATAGTTTAAATTGGAGTACTCATTTATTTCCAGCAACATTATAAAGAAGTACCAGTATTCACTCGGAGGAATGAGAGTGAACTGTAAGAAGTCAGCATTATATTCTTAGACTTTATCTTTCTTTCTTTTATCCCAGAAGCCAAGTTGAGGCTGCAATCAGATTTATCAAGTGCTTATCCTTATCTGCAAATTTTAACACTATAGTACATATTATAATACAATACACATGTATATAAGGAGAGAGAGAAAGGGGGAAGGGACCCCGTTTGAGTAAAGCTAATAGTGTAAAAAGTGTAAATCACAATACTGTAGTTCACTCCTTGTCAATTACCTGTACAGGAGAAATGGTTGCAAAGCAAGCATTTACCAATTCCTTTGAGACAACCGTTTGTCAATTAGAATCATAGTTATTTATGGAATGCCCACAGTACCCCTCTCACACGCCCTTAATCATTTCCAGTACCCCTATAAATGAAACACACCAATACCCTTGCTAAGAACTACTATTCAGCAGTATAGAAATAATACTGTAAACGAAGAATACCCAAATTAAACCTAGCATAGGAGGAAATAAACACCGTAAGAGAAAATGGAAAACGTTCTGAACAAGTGTAATTAGTTGTTCAAATATTTAATTCTAGATTGGCATATGTTTTAATAAGCTGATTTAGCATACACTTTCACAGTGCACACTAATATGATCATTAGTGTCTTGCAAAGTATAACCAGTGTTGGACACAATGGAAATGAGGAAATTGGTGTAAGCAGAGAAAAGCAATATATGAATAAAAACTGCAACAGACTTCCTAAATAAAGCAATATGCAGATAAAAACTGCAATATGTTTCCCTAATAAGACCAGACAGGAAACATATTTACTTAATTGCCCTAAAAATCGCACTGTATGGCTTCCGCCTTTCTATAACATAAGTGAATAGTAATCCTGATGCAAACTACATATTGGCGATATCGAATTATTCTATTACGATTATTTTACAAGGACTATATATTTTTCAGAAAGATGAGAGACACTACACACACACACACACACACACACACACACACACACACACACACACACACACACACACACACACACATATATATATATATATATATATATATATATATATATATATATATATATATATATATATATATAAAATTACAGGATTAATAAAATGTTGTGTAATACTACATAGGCGCCAGTTACGAAAGTTGGAAATTATCTTGTCATTGTACGTTTGTTTGTGTAACCGGATGTGTCCATACATCAAATATTAATGAAAGATTTTGTCATATATTATTATCCTAGTACCCATAAATGGTCATAGATGATTACCTTATCTTCCAGCTTCATAAACATGACATAGAGGTAACTCAGTTGTAGTCCGTACAAGTATGATGTTTGCACTGGCCAAAGATCTCAACTGTAAAATCCCGAGATCCTTTTAAACCAGTGGTAGCCAACCTTTTGTGAGATACGATCTACTTTTTCTACCTTGATGCGATCTACCAACCTAAGATTCAAACATATTCCATAAATGTAACTGTAACAGTGTAACATCATTATAAATATAAATAAAACTTATTACCAGAAAAAAGAGAAATATAATAATCCAAGTATCAAGAGTACTTGGATATTCTATTGCATCTATTTGCATGACAACTTGTGAAGGACGAATTATTAACATGAACAGTAGTATGATCGTATACATGAATATGAATAGTAGTATGATCGCAGCCAGTGGGTTAAAACAGGCTTGTGGTTGACCAGTTGATCGCGATCGACTAGTTGGCCACCCTTGTTTTAAACTGTCTTAAGACAGTTTTCAAGCCCAATATAAAGATGAATAAAAGCTGGCTATGATAGCAGTATTAGACTTCCGAGTTCTAGTGGCTCATACATTTGCCAGTCTTGGTGTCATCTTGTCCTAGATAGAGAGTCGAGTATGGTAAGCCGACACAGG
>NC_091552.1:43871115-43873615 GCF_042767895.1 Penaeus vannamei
TCGCTAAATCAACGGCATCAACAATAATCATTAAAATATCACAACAATTAGTTATATTTTGATAATTCTTTTCGATGCAGCTGGTTTTTCAATTTGATATGATTGTTAATGTATTAATAATTCTAATTGTTATGCAGGTATCATCATGGTTACATTAGTGTTATAATCATTATTGTTATCATTATGTTTATTGTTACTACCTGTATTAATATGATAACTGTGGTGGTGATGACAATTATGGTGATGATGATTATTAGTTGTAGTATCATTATCATTGTTATTATTATTATTACTGTCATCATTATTATTGTTGTTGTTATACTGTCATTTTTGTTGTTATTATTATTGATGTTATTATTATCATTGTTTATTTCGTATATTCATAAGATTATAATCATCACTAGTATTGCTATTATTATCATTACTATTAATGCTAACAGTAATGACAATAAAAAAACATTTATACTCCCAATAAGGTCATTATCATTATTACCCGATTACCATTATTACAATCCTTGCATTTCCTACCAACATCGTTTTAATGAGATTACTAACAAATAAAAAAAATGCACTTTTCTCGACTCTGCATCATTAAAATACATAAAAAAATACTGCACTTTTCTCGACTCTGCATCATTATCTTTAAGTTGAAATATCACTACTATCAGGTTTTATCCGGGAAGGATGAACAAACGTACTTTTTGTTTAAAGCATTCCATTTCATGCTGATTAGCCTTATCTGTCGGATATCGCCCACACTGGCATCCGCACCTCGATCTTATCTGGGGTCTTATCAGTGATAATAGCAACGGTAACATCGGGAGGAGAGATGAGGAAGTGGAGAAGAGAGGACAATTATTTTGTATTCTTAACTATTGCCTTATTTTAATAGTAGAGACTATTGTTAAGCGAATTGTGTGACCGAGCCTCTCTTTCTCTTTTCTTTCTTTCTTTCTCTCTCTCTCTCTCTCTCTCTCTCTCTCTCTCTCTCTCTCTCTCTCTCTCTTTCTCTCTCTCTCTCTCTCTCTCTCTCTCTCTCTCTCTCTCTCTCTTTCTCTCTCTCTCTCTCTCTCTCTCTGCCTCTGTCTTTCCCTCTGTCACTGTCTCTGTCTCTGCCTCTACCCTCCCCCCCTCTCTTTCTCTCGAAGAGAAAACTAAAAAAGGGGAAAAAAAAAGAAGAAAAAAAAAGAGAAATGCAAATCGAAATGACAAACAAACAAACATAATATCTCACGACATCGAAATACATGTCATACCCAACCAAAAACTGACATTCCTCCGAAATTGAGGTCACCCCTGACATCACTTTCCCTCCCACGAAAGGCAGACATCATCAGGATATGCGGGCGGTAGTAGGAGTGAGAGGGGGGAGGGGGAGGGAGGTGGAAGGAAGGGGGAACGGCAGGAGAAGGAGAGTAGAAGGTGAAGGGAAGGAGGGGAGAAGGGGAAGGGGATGGTGAGAGGAGGTATAAGGGGATGGGGGAAAGAGAAGAGGGAGACGGAAGATAGGAGACGGAAGGAAGAAGAGCGGAGGAAAAGAAAAAAAGTTAGGAAAGAGAAGAGGATAAGAAATGAGAAAAAAAACATGAGAATAGAAGGCGTAAACAAAAACAAGAAAAAAAGGAGACTGGAAGGTGAAGAGGAAAGAAAGGAAAAGCGAAGGAAGAGAAAAGAGGATACTATGGCAGGGTAAGGGGAGGTGTGGGAGCGGAGGAGGGGAGGGGGTGGGAGGAGGGGAAGGAGGGGTTGAGTCACGCATGGTGCAGACTCGCCCTTCTAGAAGTCTGCACAACATCCGGTGGCTGGGAAAATGTCTACCTGACTATCCATTTCGTGTGGTAGGGTTCACTATTCACTTTACATATGTCGGGAAAATCAGAAATGACATAAGAACTATTTTTCTTTCGACAGGTGTTTTTGTGCATCACATCGTATGCATGCGGTCGTATGTTTTGAGCGCATGTTTTGGCCGTTAGTGGATGATTGAATGTTTAATCTGCATACCATTAGCAACAGTAAGGAATAGCGTTAACATCTATCTTCTCTTTATAGTATTGTTATTTTTAAGTTTAAGGTTCTATGGCATTGATTAGAATCTGGAAAACATTTTTTACTAACAGAATTTCGAATTCAATTACTGTCGATTAGTAATGATGCATTTAAGATTAAGACGATATAAGCTACACTGCAACTTTTAGAAAGCCATAAGCAACATTAATATCGAATAATTCTATATTTGAAGAGATGTGATCTCATTACCTTAGTCACCCCTCTTACGGCATCACAGAAAACTCAAGTGGCTGTTCTACTTACCGGTTTACCACCCTCTATATTACCAGTATTCTAACATTTTCTTAATCTATATTTTTGTGTTTACATAAACTGTATACTTATTTAATATCTAATAATATAAAATAATAATAAACTGTTATCAGAAAGTCTAAAATTGCTTCCTTCTTGCTAAAAACAATCGAGATATCCCCGAAAGACCCGGACAGTC
>NC_091552.1:43881115-43896115 GCF_042767895.1 Penaeus vannamei
ATATATCAGATTTTTTTATATATTCATGTAGAGCTGTTAAGAGAAACGTATCACAAGATGAAATATTCAAACTTGTTCCTTTTCTTTACAGGAATCTTGAAGGAATTCTTGGATTTGCATGAATAGCCGTCTCATGCAAGTTTCAAGCTTTACCCTCAAGAAGTTAGAATACGCTTGAGCAGCTGTTTTTAGATTGCATAGATAATAATAGAGCTGAAGCCGTCAGCTAAGCTAAGATAATTCAAGATGGAGGGAAACATCGTTGTGAAGGAAGTGCGGATCTTGGAGACTGCCGATGACATCCAGGATCGCCGAGAGCAAGTGCTTTCTCGGTACTCTCAGTTCCGTTCGGATGCTCGCCTGAAGAGGGAAAAGCTTGAGGATTCTCGCAAGTTCCAGGTATGTTTAGTTTAGTGAAGTTGTTTGATTTACATATGTATTTTTTCTCACATAAGTGAATATGAATGAAAGTAGTGTTGATTTCTGTTGAGTTTAAGGTATAGTGTTTCTCTTTGTTTTTGACAGTATATATATAGGATTTCTCTCACTTTTCACTTCTTTGTTACTGTCTGTCTCTCCCTCTTTGCTGCTCCCACCCCAGTGTCTCTTCATGTGCATGTTGGTATTAACTTTCCTTTTTGTGTTTGTATTTCAGTACTTCAAGCGTGATGCTGATGAACTGGAATCATGGATCCACGAGAAACTCCAGGCTGCTTCCGATGAGAGCTACAAGGATCCCACCAACCTTCAGGCTAAGATCCAGAAACACCAGGCCTTTGAGGCTGAGGTGGCTGCCCACTCTAATGCCATTGTAGTCTTGGACAACACTGGCTCGGAGATGATCAGTCAGCAGCACTTTGCCTCAGACGTCATTAGGCAGAAGCTTGGTAAGTGTCTTGTGCTTAGATGTTCAAGGATAATGATGTGTATATTTCTGTATCATATAAACTTTTTTGATTTTGTAATTGTCTTTGGTGATTCTTAACTTCCTGAAGTTGAGAGTGCATGTGTACATGCACTACTCACAGTGGATTTATTTTATTGATTTTATTTGCACAGAAGGCTTCATAAGTGCTTAATCACCAAAGAATTGTGTGCTAGGCCTATCATACTTCCCCAGTTCTTTCAATTTTCTTGAAAGTTTATATTGTTTTTCGGTTGTTGATAACTTGAAAATAAGGATATCAATAATGATTACAGTAATAAAAGTAGAAACCTAATCTGAACAGTTTGAAGGAAAGGGTAAATGAAGCCACATTTTAAAAAAGAAAACTGAGAAGCCAGACCATAGTGGACTGTGCATGTACCCAGTTTTAAAAATATACAATTAATTTTAACAGATGAGTTACACCGTCTGTGGGAGCTACTCCTGAGGCGTCTGGCTGACAAGGGCATGAGACTCCAGCAGGCCTTGGTACTGGTGCAATTCCAGCGCCAGTGTGACGAAGTCATGTACTGGATCAATGATAAGGAGACGTTTGTAACGTCGGAGGAGTTTGGCATTGACTTAGAGCATGTAGAAGTTCTCCAGCGCAAGTTTGATGAGTTCCAGAAGGACATGGCTGCCCAGGAATACAGGGTCACTGAGGTTAACACCTTGGCCGAAAAGCTGATTACTGAAGGCCACCCCGAAGTGGATGTCATCAACAAAAGGAAGAAGGACCTGAATGAGGCCTGGCAGCGACTGCGTCAGTTTGCTCTCACCCGACAGGAGAAATTGTTTGGTGCCCATGAAATTCAGAGATTTAACAGGTAATGCAGATATTGAATATGGCAAAAGAAAAACTTGGTACTTGTATCATTTCTGTGATGCATGTTTCTTAACACAAGTAAAAATGGGTGATATTATAAAATACTTAGCTTTATTGATCAAATCTGAATTGCAGTTTTGAACTATGGTACTAACTGCATGTTGTTTTAATTAGTTCTAGATTCCATTTCATGTTACAACCAGGAATTTGAGTAGGCAAAAAGAAAAGCTTTGCTTTTAATGAAAATTATTTATCTAAAAGATGCCTATTATGTGTAGATCATTTAACTTATTATTGCAAAAAAATCCATAAGTGTAGTTGAGTGTAATGGATATAAACTCTATAACCTAAATCTTGTGTTTTTCTATGCTCAAGATGGAAATTAAATAGCAAAGGAATATGGAGTCGTTTGTACAGGAAAGGAGTAGACTGAAGTTGTATAATGAAAATTTGGGAAGGAAGCCAATTACAAGGAAATTAATTCTTTCTTGAATATGTTTTAGATTATGTTTTTAATCAGATAGCCCTGCAAATGAGTTTTATTAGTTTTAATTGCATGTATATATATATATATATATATATATATATATATATATATATATATATATATATATATATATATATATATATATATATATATATGAAATATATAAAGTATGTATATGTATTTTTTATTTTATTTTGTCATTTCAAGTTTTGTTTGTAGTTCATGTAGGTATATATATCTTCTGTTGTGATGATGATAATGATGATGATGATTATTATTATTATAATGATGATGATAATGATAATAATAATAATAATAATAATAATAATGATAATGATAATGATAATGATAATGATAATGATAATGATAATGATAATATTTATTATTATTATTATTATTATTATTATTATTATTATTATTATTATTATTATTATTATTATTATTATTATTATTATTATTATTATTATTATTATTATTATTATTATTATTGTTATTGTTATTGTTATTATTATTATTGTTATTATTGTTATTATTATTATTGTTAATAATAATAATAATAATAATAATAATAATAATAATAATAATAATAATAATAATAATAATGATAATATTTATTATTATTATTATTATTATTATTATTATTATTATTATTATTATTATTATTATTATTATTATTATTATTATTATTGTTATTATTGTTATTATTGTTATTATTGTTATTGTTATTATTGTTATTATTTTTTTTAAAATTATTATTGTTAATTTTTAAAGATTATTGTTATTATTTATATAATTGTTATTGTCACCATTATTATTGTTGTTGTATATCTTGAGTATAGTATTATCACTTTTATTACTTAAGTTATTATTGATATTAATTATAATTATAGTCAGAAAGATTATTTTATAATTATTTTTACTTTTCTTTTAATTTTTTTTACTTTGCTTTACTCATAAGTAATGTGATATTCCAGAGATGCTGATGAAACCATTGCTTGGGTAGCTGAAAAGGATGTAGTTTTGTCCTCTGATGACTATGGCCGTGACCTAGCATCTGTCCAGACCCTCCAGCGCAAGCATGAGGGTTTAGAACGTGACCTTGCTGCTCTGGAGGACAAGGTGTCCACCTTAGGGGAAGAAGCCACTCGTCTCTGTGGCATCCATACTGACCATGCTGAGCAGATCAAGGCTAAACTGGCAGAGATTGAACATTCTTGGTCTACTTTGACTGCGAAGGCCCAGGAACGACGCAGGCGCCTGGATGATTCTTACTATCTGCATAGGTTCCTGTCTGACTTCCGTGACCTCATCTCATGGATCAATGACATGCGAGCTATCATCTCTGCAGATGAGCTGGCCAAGGATGTTGCTGGAGCTGAAGCTCTTCTTGAACGCCACCAGGAGCACAAGGGTGAAATTGATGCCCGTGAAGACAGCTTCAAGAGCACTCATGCAGCAGGTGAGATGCTGGTAGAGAAGGACCATCATGCTGCTACTGAGGTTAAAGAGAAGCTGGGCACTTTAACACAAGAAAAGGCTGCTCTCCTTGCTTTGTGGGAAGAGCGACGCATCCTGTATGAGCAGTGCATGGACTTGCAACTCTTCTACAGGGACACTGAACAGGCTGACACCTGGATGGCTAAACAAGAAGCTTTCCTGGAGAATGAGGACTTGGGAGATTCCATTGATTCTGTTGAAGCTCTGATCAAGAAGCATGAGGACTTTGAGAAGTCTCTTGCTGCTCAGGAGGAGAAGATTAAGGCTCTTGATGAATTTGCAACCAAGCTAATTGAGGGTCAGCACTATGCAGCTGATGATGTCGCCCAGAGGCGTGAACTGCTGCTTGAGCGGCGCACTGCTTTGCTTGAGATGTCTGCACGGCGCCGAGCCATGCTAGAGGATTCTTACCGGCTGCAGCAGTTTGAAAGGGACTGTGATGAGACCAAGGGATGGATCAATGAGAAGCTTAAATTTGCTACAGATGACAGCTATTTGGACCCAACCAACTTGAATGGAAAAGTGCAGAAACACCAGAACTTCGACCAGGAACTGAGTGCCAACAAGTCTCGTATTGAGGAAATCATATCGACTGGCAAAGAGCTCTTGGAAAGCAAGCATTATGCCAGTGAAAGGATTGGTAGTCGTATGGAGGAAATAGTTCAGCTTTGGACATCACTTGAGGAAGCTACACGTAGCAAGGGCTCAAAGCTTGAGGAGGCTTCTCAACAGCAGCAGTTCAACCGAGGAGTGGAGGATATTGAGCTTTGGCTTTCAGAGATTGAGGGCCAGCTTATGAGTGAAGATTATGGAAAAGACCTGACTGGAGTCCAAAATCTGTTGAAGAAGCATGCCCTTCTGGAAGCAGATGTCAGCTCCCACCAAGACAGGATTGATGGGGTTCGCATTGCTGCAGATCAGTTTGTTGACCGTGGACATTTTGATGCTGAGAACATCAAGGCTAAGCAGCTAGCCCTGCAAGAGCGCTACAATGCACTTCAGAAACCAATGGGTCTCCGCAAGGAACGACTTAAGGACTCTCTCCTTGTGCAACAACTCTTTAGGGACATTGATGATGAAGAGGCCTGGATCAGGGAGAAGGAACCCATTGCAGCTTCCACCAACCGTGGTCGGGATCTGATTGGAGTCCAAAATCTTATTAAGAAACACCAAGCCGTATTGGCTGAAATTAACAACCATGAACACCGCATCACTGCTGTTACTACATCTGGGGAAGAGATGATTGGAGATGGACATTTTGCAGGTGAAGAGATCAAGCAGAGGGTGAACACTCTCAGCCAGCACTGGGCACAATTGAAGGAGCGTGCCAACCAACGTCGTCAGGATCTTGAGGATTCTCTTCAGGCACACCAATACTTTGCTGATGCTAATGAAGCTGAATCTTGGATGAAGGAGAAGGAACCCATTGCTGCAGGTGGGGACTTTGGCAAAGATGAAGACTCAGCTGAGGCTCTGCTAAAGAAGCATGAGGCTCTCATGAGTGATCTGGAGGCCTTCAGCTCAACCATCACTGCCCTCGATGAACAGGCTGCAGCATGTCGCCAGCAGGAAGTGCCAGTTATGGACATCACTGGAAAGGAGTGTGTTGTGGCTCTCTATGACTACACTGAGAAATCTCCAAGGGAGGTTTCTATGAAGAAGAATGATGTGCTCACTCTTCTCAATGCAACCAACAAGGATTGGTGGAAGGTGGAAGTTAATGATCGCCAAGGCTTTGTGCCAGCTGCCTATGTCAAGAAGATTGACTCAGGCTTAACAGCCTCCCAGCAAAACCTGGCTGACAGCAATTCTATTGCTGCTCGCCAAAACCAGATCAAGGTGAGATTTTGTATTTATTGAGTGATTTAACAGGGAAATGTGTGAGAATATCTCCTTATTAAGACATTCTTGGCCATTTCAATAACTTTGAATTTCCAATTTCAGGCACAATATGAGAATCTGATGGCCATGGCTCGTGAACGCCAAAAGAAGCTGAGTGAGACTGTGCAGGCCTATGTGCTGGTGCGTGAAGCTGCGGAGCTGGCTCAGTGGATCAAGGACAAGGAGCAGCATGCCCAGATTGAGGATGTTGGCGAAGATCTTGAGCAGGTTGGTGAACTGATTAGTATGCCAAATACTCTATGACATGAAACAATGTAAAGAAATTGGAAGCAATGTAATAAGCCAATGGAAAATATTTATATAAAATTTGTTTGTGTAGGTGTGTTTTATTGGTCTATGATTGTGTTGAACACTGCCTTGCTCTCTCTCCTCTTCTCTACTTTTCCCCATTCTGCCTTTCCTCAACAATGCTCCATTCTGATTTTCCTTCTCTACCTTTCCGTCTTTGCCTTTTCTCTCATCTTTTTTTCTTTTTCTCTTTTTCTTTATCCTATTCCTTCTCTTCCTCTCCACTCCCCCTCCCTCTCTCCACCTCCTGTTTTTTCTCCTCTCATTCTCTTCGTTCTTGCCTTCTCTTTCTCTCTTTCTCCTCTTCTTTCCTCTCCCCTCTCTCTCTGTCCTCTCTCTTTTCCGTCTCTCTCTTCTCTCTCTTTTCCCTCTCTTTTCCCTCTCTCTTTCTCTCTCTCTTTTCCCTCTCTCTTTTCCCTCTCTCTCTCTCCCCTCTCTCCCCCTCTCCCCCTCTCCCCCTCTCCCCCTCTCTCTCCCCTCTCCCCCCTCTCTCTATCTCCCCTCTCTCTCTATCTCCCTTCTCTCTTTTTCTCCCCCACCCTCTCTCCCTCGCTCGACAGAAATGCATTATATGTATTTATTGTTCCTCTCAGGTTGAAGTGCTGCAGAAGAAGTTTGATGACTTCAAAACCGACCTACAAGCCAATGAGGTTCGCCTTGCTGAGATGAATGAAATTGCAATGCAACTGATGAGTCTTGGCCAGACAGAAGCTGCTCTTAAGATCCAGACCCAGATTGAGGAGCTCAACACTAAATGGAATTCACTTCAGCAAATGGCACAGGTTGGTTTCTGGGAAGATCCCTAAACATCTGATAAGGTTTTGCAGCTTTTATATCTGCATACTGCAAAACTTTGTTATTATTTAAGTTTTGATATAATGCTGTAACATCATTTTTTAGGAGCGTCAGTTCCAACTTGGCTCAGCTCATGAAGTGCAGCGATTCCATCGTGATGTGGATGAAACCAAGGATTGGATCCAGGAGAAGGATGAAGCTTTGAACAATGATGACTGTGGCAAAGACTTGCGCTCTGTACAAGCTCTGCAGCGTAAACACGAAGGTTAGTTTTACTGCAGATGAAATGAGTGACAGAATGAATCATTATAATTGTGTCTGTGTGTTGTCAGGAAACAAGAGCTTCCAATATGTATTCCACACTTGCAGGTCTTGAGCGTGATCTTGCTGCCCTCGGCGACAAAATCCGCCAGCTGGATGAGACCGCCAACCGACTCATGCAGACCCATCCTGATGCTGCTGACACCATTTATGGAAAGCAGAGGGAGATCAATGAGCTGTGGACTCAGTTAACTGCAAAGGTATACTTCCTGGAGTTTTGTTTTCCTTCAGTTGTTTCAAGGTCAGCTCTTCCTGAGTTCCTGGTTATTTAAATTTGATGATATATCATCTTTTATTATCTGATATTTACAAATCTTTAAACATTTTGTTATTTTATGTAGTATTTATTAACCTTTAACCACTTTATTATTTTTCTTTGCTATTATCTGTATTGTATAGAAATACAACTTACTGACTTATCCTAAATTTTCCAGGCCAATGCCCGCAAGGAGAAACTCTTGGACTCTTATGACCTGCAGCGCTTCCTCAGTGACTACCGTGATCTCAGCTCTTGGATTGCTTCCATGATGGGTCTTGTTAGCTCTGATGAGCTGGCTACAGACGTGACTGGTGCAGAAGCCCTTCTGGAAAGACATCAGGTAGGGTGACACTTTTACTATGGTTTGTGGAGTGCCTATACTTGTTGGTCAGGGCATCTGTCTGTAGTTGGGGAGATGCACATATCGTCATTTGTCTTAAATCTGATGTAGCAGTATTTTGTTAAATTCTTGTGCAACTCTCAAGCCAGATTGGATGCCATTGATCCAATATTTCCCTCGTAATACTAAGCCCTCAAGTTTGTTGTTTGTTTTTTAATTGATGTTCCCTTTAGATAATGAGATTGTACATGGAAGATTGACTACATCATTGCAGTTTGATTTGTAAATATATGTAGGGGAAAAAATTAACAACTAGTTCTAAATGAGTAGGGAGTGATTAAACTATTTACAGGTGGAAGTGACAAGTTCAAAAGACGGCCAAGTGATCAAATTGTAAAATAATCATAGCTGTAGAGGTGGGGGATTCGAGCAAAGTAATCAGTATCCTCACTCCCATAGTTATTAAAACCTCATGTGCCATGTGTGTTCTATCTAATATTTTAAAAAGGATCATGAGTTCAGTTTCTTTTAAATGTTTACATCATTAAAAACTTTCTCATTCTCCTTGTATAAAAAAGTAACTGTGAGGAATCCTTGTCTTCTAACATATTTAAACTAGTTAAGTGAATAGCTTAAGTGACTCTACCAGTGGTAACAAGTCACCTTCCTTTTCTAGAACTTCCGTGCCGAGTTTGACTCTCGCTATGGTATCCCTCAGGTATTGAGTTGTGTCGTAGGTTGTCTAGCGCACTCTACTGACTGCTGTGTTCTCTCCTTTGAGTGTTTATTGGGCCATGGGCAGTGCTCTAGTTATGTATTAGATGCTGGGTACTAATGACTTCAGCCTGTGTTTGGCCACATATGTAGATTATTACAGTAGAAGGGCATTTACTGTTGCTTAAAGTTTTTCTCCTTTTTTTATTTATTAATTTTTATCTCATGTCGGCTTTTGAATTAAGCATCAGTTAGTGCCCTTCTCCTCTATTTTTCCTGTAAATGTAACTGATAATAGCATGGGTACTATTTTGGAAGTCATATGTCCATTTTGCACTGTAAGAGTGGTAGGAGCTCTTGCTGTTAACAAGTGAGGTAATTATGTCACACCTGTCCAGGACAAACTGAACACAGAGAATGTTTGAAGCAGAATCAGACTAAAAGCAACAGTGTTCAGAGACACAATCAGGAGCCAAGACCTATTTGGTTGTTAAGGTGGTAGGACATCCTATACAATATACGTATGTCTAGTTCATAATGATTATTAATGTGTGCGTAGTATGCTGTTACTAACATTCATATTTAACCCATTTATGCAGCTGTATTACTTGATAGACAGGATATATTGATATTCATTTTATAAATTTTACAAAGAGATCAGTTTGATCTTCAGATTTTTTTTTTTTTTTTATGAGATAGACTTACAGATGAAAGATATAAATGCTAGTGTATTATGTATCTGTGATCATCCACACAACTCTACAAATATGGGTACATCAGTCTGTACATGTATTACTCACACTTTAGCATTCACTATAAGTAACTCGAAGCCAACACATATCTTTGATATGACTGATGAGACAAAATATGATGATGGGAATACTGGATGAGAAGTTGTGGTGAAGTTTCCTGTTGCAGGCAATCTTTCTGTTTTTTTATATGAATGCCTTTATTTTTTTCAGCTTTTAGCCCTAACAAATGGCTGTAGAGATGGCTATGATAGCAGCTTTGATAGCATTGTTCTAATTGACCTAACAAAATGTGTGACTTGACGTAGATAGAGAAAATAGTTAGCTAAACTAATCAGTGATTGAGACTTATGAAACTGATGAACATGTCTTGTTCTATGACCAGCTTGATTGAGTGTGTGAAGGAAGTGTGAGACGATAATTTGACTTCAACTACACCAGAAGAGTAATACTTCTTCACGCTGATGTGATGTGGAGCGAGTTTTCACACACTTGCCTACATCTGAGCAGTAACTGTGGATGTGATTCTGTAGAGATGGAATGTTGTCAAGAGCTGGAATATTATTGCAGTCTTTTTATGGGCAATGTGATACTAATAATGTTGATGATAGGATGAATAAAAGCAGTAATAGCAATGATAATAAGAATAATGGTGATATGAATAATGATAATGATATTCAGCCTTGTCATTATAAGATATGGCAAACAACAAAATTACTATTGTTTGTCAAATGGCTTGCACTGACAATTCTCTTATTACTGACCTATATGGAGAAGTGGAACTTACTGAAAGGGCTGCTATTGGTGATGCTAATAAGAAAACAATATCTGAAATAGATTTGGACAGCAAGAGTGATTATTATGGTGCAGATTAATGGATGGGTTCCTTTCATATTAAGGATCACAAAAGTCTTGTTCAGCAGTACTCAAGATTTGGACTAGATTGCAACACACTACAGGTTGTTGGTTTATGAGATTGACTTCACAAAAACACCTGGGCACTGAGAAGCACCATGCACTGTAATTCTTTCTCATTTAAGCTACAGTATCTGTTATTTAACACATTCCCAAGCACAGTTGAGCACAGACAATTCAAAATTTTGTTGCATGGAAAAATTGTGTAATATAAGTTAGTTCATAATTACAATATAAAGGGAAATTATTTTTTCAAATGTGAAAAAAAAGAAAAGTAAAAATCTGAAAATGAAAAACAAACAAGAACAACCTTGATGTAATACTATTATACAAACAAGTTCAGCATATGTAGTATATGAAATATATTGAAAAAGAGACAATAAACAGTACAGTCATTTCTATTAAGTAAAAATATAGCTTTTATTAGAAATCTTGATATTTCTTCATAACAAGTGAGAGAGACTGGAAATTTAGATATACCTTTTTTGGTAATATGTAAAAGATAATTTGACTGAGTCAGTCCTAAGTTTTGCATATAATTTGTCAACCATTTATTAAGTTAGTTTTTAAAATCTAACAGGGATATCTTTTTGTGACAAAATAGAATAGATAATGTCTTTTACAGATATGTAATTTTTCCAATGTCTGATCACATATTAAGTTCCTGTTCAGAAAAGAGCCATAGTGCCAAAATATGTATATGAAAAAATTGAAAAGCATGAATGTTACAGAATACAGTTTTCTTTCATAAGAATAACCTGGTGTGCATTATGTAGCCTTTTTTAAATTTTTTTATTCCTTTATTCTCGCTTAACAGAGAATATGAACATTTCTGTTACACTTTTTGTTCAGTGAATAACACCAAATCGGGGCAGTGACCATGCAGATATGACCATCTTTCGTTTAAGGAACATATTGCCCATTGACCATGATATTAACCTCCTCCTGTTGGGTTTCAGGAACACCGCACAGAAATCGATGCCAGGGCTGGAACCTTCCAGGCTTTCGAGCTCTTTGGTCATCAGCTCCTGCAGTCAGGCCACTTTGCCTCTGCTGAAGTTCAGGAGAAGCTGGATGCCATGAACGAAGCTCGGCAGGATCTGGAAAGGTAAGTTTTGATTCTGTGACTGACTCTTTAAGAATAGGCAACTCTTAGAACCTCCTACAAAACTCCCAAGAAAGAAGTTAGTACACACAAAAAGCTACTTTAGTTCATGCAGACATTGGACATTGTTATTGTAACATTTGGTTATTGAATATTGTAATATCTACACTTCTGTTGACATTTTGTGAATCTGATAAATGTGTTTTTCAAATTAGACAAACATAATATTGTATGACTTGTTTTTATTGTGACCAGAATTGGTGTTCTTCATCTTAACTTGTATTTTTTTTGTAATTAGGGCTTGGATTGCACGGCGCATGAAGTTGGACCAGTGCTTGGAATTGCAGCTGTTCTACCGTGACTGTGAACAAGCAGAAAACTGGATGTCATCTAGGGAAGCCTTCCTATCCTCTGATGAAGCTGATGCCAAGTCAGACAATGTTGAAGCTCTTATCAAGAAGCACGAGGACTTTGATAAGGCTATCAATGCACAAGAAGAGAAGATTGCTGCACTCAACATCTTTGCTGATCAGTTGGTTGCTGCTGAACATTATGCCAGCAAGGATATTGGTGATAAGAGAAGCCAGGTGCTGGAACGCTGGCAGCATCTCAAGGAAGCCCTGATTGAGAAACGCTCTAAGCTTGGTGAGTCACAGACTCTCCAGCAGTTCTCTCGTGATGCTGATGAAATTGAAAATTGGATTGCTGAAAAGCTCCAGGTTGCCACAGAGGAGAGCTTCAAGGATCCTGCAAACATCCAGTCAAAGCACCAGAAACATCAGGCATTCGAGGCTGAGTTGGCTGCCAATGCTGACAGGATCCAAGCTGTTCTTGCTATGGGTCAGAACCTCATTGACAAACACCAGTGTGCAGGATCAGAAGAGGCTGTGCAGCAAAGGCTGGAATCCATCTCTGAGCAGTGGGACTTCTTGACTCAGAAGTCTGCTGAAAAGTCTCTGAAGCTCAAGGAAGCCAACAAGCAGCGCACATTCATTGCTGCTGTCAAGGACTTGGACTTCTGGCTTGGGGAGGTGGAATCTCTCCTTACCAATGAGGATGTTGGCAAAGACCTTGCTAGTGTCCAGAATTTGATGAAAAAACATCAGTTGGTTGAGGCTGACATCCAGGCTCATGAAGATCGCATTAATGACATGAACGGGCAGGCTGATTCCCTTGTGGAAAGTGGTCAGTTTGACACTGCCAACATTCAGGAGAAGCGCCAGAGCATCAATGAACGATATGAGCGCATCAAGAACCTGGCTGCTCATCGTCAGTCACGCCTGAATGAGGCTCTCACCCTCCACCAGTTCTTCCGTGACATTGCAGATGAAGAATCCTGGATTAAGGAAAAGAAACTGCTTGTGGCATCGGAGGACTATGGTCGTGACCTCACTGGTGTCCAGAACCTCCGCAAGAAACACAAGCGTCTTGAGGCTGAGCTAGCATCTCATGAGCCTGCCATCCAATCAGTGCAAGAGGCTGGTGAGAAACTTATGGGCGTCTCAAATGTTGGTGTTTCCGAAATTGAATCCCGCCTGCAGCAACTGTCTGAGACATGGTCCCAGCTGAAGGCAATGGCTGACCAAAGAGGCCAGAAATTGGACCAGTCTCTCATTTACCAGCAGTTCTTGGCCAAGGTGGAAGAGGAAGAGGCCTGGATAAGTGAGAAAACCCAGCTACTCTCTGTTCCTGATTATGGAGATAACATGGCTGCTGCACAGGGACTCCTGAAGAAGCATGACGCTTTTGAAACCGACTTTGCCGTGCATCGTGACCGTTGCAATGATGTGTGTGAGGCTGGTTCGAAGCTGGTAGGAGAAGGCAATCACCATGCTGAATCCATCAAGCAGAGGTGCCAGCAGTTGAAGGACAAACTAGAGGCCCTCAGTGGTATTGCTGCACGAAGGAAGAGCAAGTTGGCCGATAGCCTGGCTTATCTGCAGTTCATCTGGAAGGCTGATGTTGTCGAGTCTTGGATTGCTGACAAGGAGAGCCATGTTAAGTCTGAGGAGTTTGGACGAGATCTTTCTACTGTCCAGACTCTCCTTACAAAACAGGAGACATTTGATGCTGGTAAGTATAATTAGCTGTAAATTTGCTGCATGAATTAATGAAGGAACGTTACTCTAAAGGACTCAAGCATTAATAATTTGAAGGTAGATTTCATACATTTGCTAAAGTTTATATCCTTGCTATACCATCATTGTCTTTATCCCGTCTCAGGTTTGGCTGCCTTTGAAAATGAGGGCATCCAGAATATCACTGCCCTTAAGGATCAACTGGTGTCTGGTAACCATGAGCAGTCTGAATCCATCATCAAGCGCCATGGCGATGTGATTGCACGCTGGAAGAAGCTTCTTGACGACTCTCTCGACCGCAAGAAGAAACTGCAAGTCATGCAGGTGAAATACGTGGATTTTTATCTGTTTTCAGTCTGGCACTGATATTGTCACAGTTTTATGCCTGCTGGTAGAAAAATTACTAAAAGTTGTCTTTTCTTTTTATTCCTCATTAACAGGAGCGGTTCCGACAAATCGAGGAGCTGTACCTGTTCTTTGCCAAGAAGGCTTCTGCTTTCAACTCTTGGTTTGAGAATGCTGAAGAAGATCTCACTGATCCTGTGCGTTGCAACAGGTAAGAGTAAAGATTTCTAGACTTTCTTCCCAATTTTTTATATGGATAGTAAACTGTTGTTACTTGGTACACAGAACTCTGTATACAGAAATTAATAAAAGTATAGCTTTCACTTAAATGTTCTGTATCTTTATTATGTGAATATGAAGTTCATTTGCATTTGCACTTAGCCATATATTTTATTAACAGCATTGAAGAGATTCGGGCACTGCGTGAAGCACATGCCCAGTTCCAGGCTTCTCTGTCTTCAGCCCAAGCTGACTTTGAGGCCCTGGCTGCCCTAGACCAGCAGATCAAGAGCTACAATGTGGGACCAAATCCTTACACTTGGTTCACCATGGAAGCCCTGGAAGATACCTGGCGTAACCTGCAGAAGATCATCAAGGTAAGCTTCATTGTTTAGAGCAATGATCATTGCCAAGTTTATAACTTGACGGCATTTCTGTTAATGCATTTCACTTAATTCAAACACTGAAGAATAGCAAGGTGATATTTCCATGTAGCTTCAGAATTCAGAAGTGATGCTTTTAAACTTTCATAGAATACGGAGATACTTATATGTAATTATACAACAGGAACGAGACATGGAACTTGCCAAGGAAGCACAGAGACAGGAAGAGAATGACAAACTACGAAAGGAGTTTGCCAAGCATGCCAATGCTTTCCACCAGCTGTTGACAGATACCAGGTAAAGGCCTATTGTTTAGATTTATTGTTAGGTAGGATTGTTATGAAAAGACATAAGAATTTCCTGATAATGTTAGCATACAAGATAATGCAGAATAGGGCTCATATTTTTATTTGTTTGTGATTGTATTTTAACTTTTTATGTAAATATATTTGGGTGTTTGTGTATATATATATATCTTCATGAAGTACGTAGAATTCGCAAGCTTTAGAAAATATGCTAAAGATGTGTTTTGTCCAAGTCATATGACTCCCAAGATGTGCTTCAAATGTCTCTTGTTATGAGCTTATGGTGGTGGTGGTGGCACTGATGACAGCAGGTGATGTGGAGCTGAGCTCACATGGAGAACGTGGGCTGACCCATTTTGTTTTTTTACTTCTAAACAGGTTTAGTCTGCTGGGCTTCTCCCTTATCGGCTATGATGAGAGGTCAATATCGTGCACTATTGCATGAGCTTGGTTATGGCTTGAAATTAACCACTGATTTGTAGAAAGTTGTCTTGGGCCAAAAGCAATTCATTGGTATTAAAAGATTTGATATGTTATGGGTACATTT
>NC_091552.1:43901115-43903615 GCF_042767895.1 Penaeus vannamei
CTTACTGGGGCTTCTTTGATTTCCATAGTATTATGATGACTGGGGCCAGGTTTTCTTCTCCAAAAGTCTTACATTTTTCTCTTTAATGTAATAAAAGCTTATGCAGTTACCTGTTTTCTTTATCCCTTTTGGCTATAGAACAAAAGAAAAAAATGAAAACAAAAAGAACAGAAAGAAAATGAAAATAAGTAATACAATATCTGTACTGCATACAAACAAATAATCAGATATATAATAAATATTAAGTAGTGCAGATATACAATTCTTGAAAACGCCCTCAACAATGAAGAGCAATACCCTCTGGTCTGCAATAACACCAATCTCTTTTTGGGCCACCAACCACGGCTTTAGATTTTCTACCTCTAACACCTCCATCCTTTCATTCTTGTTCACGTTCTATATGATACTCCCAATTCTATGGTGTCATTTTTGACTCCAAACGGCCTTGTCGGGATCATGTCCTATAGTCAAAGCAGGAGACCGCGCTTGACTCCTACAGACATTTTTTTTTTTATAAAAAAAATAATGACTAAAGCCTCCACCTGAAAATGACTGCAGGCTGTACGGGAGGGAAAGTACAGGTTACCAGCCCCAGACACACTGGTACCTGTGGTCATCAACCAATCTTTAGCATGCTTAAAATTATTACATAAAAATATTTGAAGTTGGTAAGGATTCTGAAGGTATTGCCTCTGACGATAGCCAACCCCAGTCATTGCTTAACCACACCGTTTCCTTAGTCTCGTTGGATTCGGCCGAAGTCATTCACTAACGTCCTAGTGGAGGGCACATAACACCTGTGGTTTCGAAGGCAAAAGGTTCAAAGATGTAACGCTTTGTAAGGGACTGGTATTTAAGCCTTTTCGCATTTCCGTCTGCCGACAGTGCATGTAGAGCACATGAGATAATTTTTGTTTAGCGAAGGTGTATGTGCATGTAGCGTCCCAGAGCAAGGATTTGCCTCCGTGAACGGAAAGACTGTCATACCAACCGGCCTTTTGCCAATGCCCCCCGATGATGTCAGAGTGTCTGAGCAAAGCACGTCCAGCACTAAGCGAAGGGCATTTCACTACCCAAAATAGCGTACGAGATTTACGGGATTTCGAGGGATTTCCAAAGTTTTCAAAGGCGTTTAAAAAACATTAAATCATCGTAAATGTTAGAAAAAAGATATTATTGGTTCTTACCTTGCAGGTTCCACATGGCATACACTACTACAAGACATAACTGCTTCAAGTTACAGTAACCATTCAGATGGAAAATTCTTGATTTTTCGTTTTCGTCATAATCTGATGGATTAACCTCGTGATTAACAATGTGAGAATTGTTTAAACCAACTCCCTTCCAGAAATAGCCAATTTCTTGGAAATTTGAGCATCTAAAAAGAGCAATCCTGTTTCTAAAAAAATGCAAGAATAGACGTTGAAGCACTCACCTGACCTTGCACTACATTCATAACATCCTGTGCTACTATAATATCGATATAATGCTTTACCAAGAGTACGCGTCGCCCTTATTGCTTGACTTAATTGTAATCATTTCTCCATTTTTTTTGTTTCATTTTGACAAAAGTCTGCTCCCCCCCCCCCCAAAAAAAAAAAAGTTCCGTAGTATTGGTAGATACTAAAAAGAATCTCTGTACCCAACTAACCAAGTCGCTTGAAACTTGGCACATTGGGTCACAAAGCGATTTCTGACAATTCCATTTGTCCAATTTTTAAAGAAGGTTTGGAAGTGAAAAAAATGCATTTCAGACATTAACATTAATCTAAAGGGGTATTATTTTAAGGCAGTACGTTATATATATATATATATATATATATATATATATATATATATATATATATATATATATATATATATATATATATATATATAAATCGTGACGCGGTTTTGCAGCTCGGAATCGATGGGATACCCGAAGGAAAGGAATTCACAGCTTGGGTGATTTCCTCTTTCGTGCAACGGTGACAGCGGGTAATGCATTTGCTTTTAGTGCATTGATGGCAATCTCGCCACGGCCAACAAAGCCCTCCGTGGGTGTCCCGGGGTTCAGACCGCAAAAGACACCTCTAACTCCAAAGCACCATAACCCATGCCCTCGTCAACTCCCTCACCAATCTTCAACCTTTCAACATTACTCGAGATAGATGACGCATAGTAACTATCACCTGTCATCACCCTTTACTATACTTTCCTATAGTGCTATATGACCTTAGATGTTTAGCACATTTATTTCGCTTTTAACCATCAACCAACCTTTAACTCCACATTACCATAATACCATTACCATTTCCATACCATCCTCCCCACCCTTAATTTTAGTAAAAAAATTCAGGGAGTTCGTATTTTGAAAGTGAAACCTAATCAAGATATTATTAAAAGCTTTCTGTTTTGCTATATTAATACATTACAGAAGTTGAGAATGCTTTCCAACCTGGGCATAACATTTCTTTTGTGTGTCTGCAAATCCTGGAATTCTCTGTGGGGTTTTCTTTTT
>NC_091552.1:43911115-43921115 GCF_042767895.1 Penaeus vannamei
CTTATCATTATCATCGTTTCCACTCACATTTCTTTCTTTCTTATTAAATACCAATCATTCCGAATTTCAGACTTTCTAAATTTAATTTTTCTATTTGTTATTTACTATTTTTTTAGGTTCCACAATGCCTTTTCTTTCTACGGAATTATAATGTTATTTCTTTTTCTTGTTAACCATCTCATCGTCTAATGGACTCTTGTTAGTATTCAAATACCGTAAAACAAAGACTGGAAAGTGAGCTACTTAAACCCTCTATGTGTGCCGGAAACGCCATCTATTAGGATTTTAGAGAAACACAATTTAGATTTCAAGAACATTCGTAAACAGCTATACTTCGGCTTTATGAGGCGTTATTACAGTAGCTTTCCATCATGGCTACTTTATTTTAGAGATGAAATGAAATGAAACTCCACGGTGTTAATGTTCATCTGCCTCTTTCTTTGAAAAGCAAATAACAGACTTACTTTAACGAACATCTGTCACCCACGATCTAAATTTAACTCATGATATAAAGAATGAGGATAATGAGATAAGAAATAGAATATGTATCATGATCCTAATGAAGTTTTTGCTCATTTGGTAAGAATTCCTAATTAGATTAGTGGTTTTAGAGAGAATTAATTACTTAAAAGTCGTGGTCGAGAGAAAGGCGAAAAAACTCATCCTTGGGAGTATCATTGTGTTTATTCCATTACTGCATTATTCCATTAATTTGGCAATAAAAGAACCTTTTCACTCCGGTTTTAATTTAATCTTTAAAAGTATGCGGCGTGAATTTGCCTAATAGGGATACCTTCGTGGGTCGGTTTTAATGTAATTATACGTTGATCATTACCTGAGATTACCATAGATATACAATGATGATTACCTGTGAAAAGACACGCTTTCTAGACCTAAAAATAATAATGTATACCACCCTAACAGTACTTATAATTTTGTGCGTGTTTTACCATCTTCAGAGAATGTTTACCAATGTACGTTGTTTACTAATATAAGAAGTAATTGTGATGATAAAGCAGAGGTGAATCACTACTCAGTCAAATAGTTTGTTATTTTTTCACTTTAAAAATTTTATAATATCGCATGTCTTTACGTGTAGGTGTGATAATGAGACGACAGGAGGCTCTGATTTCGAAACAGGACTTATACTGCTATTGCACAGTTGCCCAAAATAGTTTTTATGAATAAGGTTTACCAAGAAACTATTACTTTTATCATAATCATTATCATTATTACTTTGTTCAGTTTCTTTTCTGCATTTTTCTTATATTTGGCGTGGTGTACGAATTTTATAGGAAAATAATCATCTCATGATTTGATATAAAAAGAGATAATCGAACATGAATGATAAAGACACGAAACAATATGGAATGATACTTTATCTATTACCATAGATATGGCATTTAAAGAATTAGGCTTTGTTAATTATTTATTAATTTTGTCAGATCAATAAAACAGTAGTGTGCTGAATGTTTATAGACATGCCAGTTATCATGATCCTTATTTGATAAAGCTATTATGGATATAAAATCATATAGGAATATTTCATGTCCTCAGCAATTTTTTTTCTATATTCTTGCAACATGTTTTGCAACTATTTTCTTGACGTGGCACATAAACCATCATGGCCATGAGGTATACTAAACAGGAATTTTTTGGGACAATATTAAATCACGGACGCAGTAGCAAGACCGCCCAGTCTGGTGCTACCTGGCAATGAGACATGAATTACAACGGAAATAACGAAATTCAACTATTTGCGCTTGTTCTGTACATTACAGGTTTAGGGCTACTGTACAATATTATCCGCACATACACTGTTCATTCAATGGGGTATCTTTACAGTATCATAGGAATGTGCAATTTATTCGGATGTTGTATTCTTTTTTCTCGAAGATAATTTCCTGCATTAACCTCCTCCTAACCTTCTTTCTAAAACGACAACTTTAGACGAAATCCTCGGTGAGGTGGAACGTGACCTCGTTGGATTATCCATTATCATACTGTGTTCGATGTGATGGATTACCTTCATTCTCCAAATAAAGGAAACACAATTTAGCGATATTTCATATTTCCCCGAACCCCAATGGATCCCTCCTAACAACACCTTAAATTATTAAGAATTAGAAAAAGGGATGTATCTCTCTATTATGAAGACCAATAGAACCACAAGGTATTTTAGGGTCCACAGAGCATTTTCTCAGTTATCTGATGCAGTATTTATCCTCGGTCTCAGAACCTAGAACAACAACGCCATCTACCATTCAAATCCGAAACTAAAAACATCACAATCCTAAGCATATGAAAAAACGGAAGTTTCCGAACCTCGAAAAATAAAACCACAACAACAACATGATTATCTCCTAAGCGTTTAAATAAAAAGCGGAAATAATGCTCTCCCTTTTTTCTAAGGACACGGACAAAGGGCGCTTAATGTCTCCCTCCACAGGCACAGAGCCTCGAAAGAAAACTGCGCAAGAGGAAGATATTAGTACGTCAATCATCCGACGACTCAAGGACTCGGTTTTTTTCCCGCCCTTCCTCAGTCCCTCACTTCGAGTAAACTTTACTTCAATGCATAACAATAAGCTCTTTAGGACGCTGCTATTCTCGCGTTCAAGACTTTTCTTTCATACTTTTTTTTTGACTTGATGTTTATTTATTGCCAATTGATTTGTTTTGTGTCGATAATTTGCTTTCTTTAATGAACTCTTTGTTTTTTTTTCTTTTGTTGGTTGATATATATACTTTCATAACGATGTTTATTGATGGTTTTATTTAAGTCTCCCTTATGAGGTTTACCATTCTTTCTCATTAATTACAACCATAATAATCTTTCGTTTGTTTCTACGCCATGACGCGACCTCATTTCACAATATTGATCTTATTTTTCTTTTTTTTCTTTTTTTAATCTTCGTCTTTCACTTCCACTTTCTTTCTTTCCTCACATTTCGATTATCATTCTCCTCCTTCTCGTTATTTTCCCTTCCCCAATTCCATAATTTAATTTTGTCTCTCATATTCCAATTCTCTATCGTTCTCTTATCTCCGTCTCTCTTTCCATTTCTCTTCTTCTTCTCCTATTCTCTCTCCCTCTTCCTCCTTCACTCATTTCTTACCTCTGTCCTTGTATTTTTCTTATTTCTCTTTCCTCCCTCCTATCTTCTTTTCCTATCTCTTCTTCCTTTCGTCCTTCCTATACTTTTTCTCCTCTTCTCCCTCCTGTTTCTCTCTATATTTACTTATTTCCTCTTCTTTTCCCTCTTGTTTTTTGCTCTTCTCTTTGTCCTCCTTTATTCATCCTTTCCTTTGTTTGTCCTTCTGTCCCTATCCTTCCAATTATCCCTCTTTTCTCTCTCCCCTTTCGTTCTTCTTCCTCTTATCTCCCCTTCATCACCTCTTTGGTCACTTCCCTTGTTTTCTTCTTGTCAGTTATTCTCCTCGTCTTCCTCCTCTTCATCTTCTTGGAATTTCCTTTCTTGTTCTTCCTCTTGTCTCCTCTTCTTCTTCTTTTCGTTCTTCTTTCCACTTATCCTCCCTTCCTCTTGTTCTTCTTTATCCTTTATCGCCGTTCCATCTCGTCTTCTCTGTTCTTCTCCTTACCTTTCTCTTACCTCCTCTTCCTCTCTCTTTTGTTCTTCTTCTTTCTGCCTTCCTCCCATCTCCTCTTTCTCTTCCTCTTCCTTTCTCTCATCTCCGTTTCATTTCCTCTTTGTTCTTTTTCCTCTCATTTCCTTTTCCTCTCCCTCTCCCCCTCACCTTTCTCTTATTTCCTCTTCCTCTTCTTTTCTTCCCTTTTCCTTCTTCTCATCTCTCTTTCTCTTGTTTCTCTCCTCCTCATCTTCATCTTATCTCCCCTTCCTCTCTCTCTTGTTCTTCTTCCCTTTTATTTCCGCTCACCTCCTCTTCCTCTTCTTTCTCTTCCATTCACCTTCCTCTGATTTCCTATTCTTCTTCCTCGTCCTCTTCTTCCTCTCACATTAATCTTTGCATCCTCTTCCTCTCTTTGTTCTTCCCATTTCCTCCCCCTCATTTCCTCTTCCTCTTGTTCTTCTCTCATCTTCCTCTTAGCTCCCCTTCCTCTCTCTTTTGTCCTTTCCTTCCTCACACCTCTTTTTCCTCTTCCATTCACCTTCCTCTCATCTCCTCTTCCTCTTTCCTTCCTCTCCTCTCCCCTTCCTCTTCCTCTTCATCTCACCTCCTCTTCCTCTTTCCTTCTTCTCATCTCCCCTTCCTCTTCCTCTACCTCTTTCCTTCTTCTCACCCCCTCTTCCTCTACCTCTTTCCTTCTCCTCTCGTCTTCCTCTTCCTCTTTCCTTCTTCTCATCCCCTCTTCCTCTTTCCTTCTTCTCATCTCCCCTTCCTCTTGCTCCTCTTCCCGACCCACGTGTCCTATCAAAGTCCGAGGGAAGCTCTCGTTAACTCAACTTTTTCCAGCAAGTTTAGATTCCTTCCCGCAAGCCGGCCCTCCCCTCCCCTCCCCCTCCCCTCCCTCTCTTCATTCCTCCCCTCCCCTACCCCTCCTCCTCCCTCTCTTCATTCCTCCCCTCCCCTCCCCCTCCTCTGCCCTTCCCTCCTCCTCCTCTGGCCTTCCCTCCCCCTCCTCTGCCCTTCCCTCCCCTTCTTCCTTGCTTTCCTCTCCCTCCTCCTCCCTTCCTTCTCTTCCTCCCTCCCCCCCCTCCTCCTCCCTCCCCCTCTTCCTTCCCTCCCCCTCCTCCTCTTCCTCCCTTCTCCTCCTCCTCCTCCCCTGCCTCCCCCTTCGTGACTCTGATTTGTCTCTATTCGTTTTATCTCCCATCTTTAACACCCTCTTTTCTTCCACTTTTTCTCCTGTTCTCCTTTTCGTATATAGCTTCTCATTTATTTTAATATCTTCGTTTATTCACGTTTCATCTTATCCATTTTTTTCATGCGTTCATTTATTTTCACTTTTCTTTCTCTTTTTTCTGTCATTTCTCCTTTTCTCTTTCCTTCTTACTTATTCTTGCCATCCTCTTCCCCTTCTTTATCTCTCCTCTCTTTACTCCCCTGTTTGTTTTGATCACGTCTTTCATTCTTAATTTGCTCTCTCTTGTTTTCTTTTTCCTTTCTTTTCTTTTATTTTTTATTCCCCATTCCATAGACGTCGAGGTAATTCTTTATTGTGTCTGTCTGACTGTTTGTCTGTCTGCATGTCTATCTGTTTGTGTATGCGTGCGTGTGTGTTAGTTAGTTAGTTAGTTAGTTAGTTAGTTAGTGTGTGTGTGTGTGTGTGTGTGTGTGTGTGTGTGTGTGTGTGTGTGTGTGTGTGTGTGTGTGTGTGTGTGTGTGTGTGTGTGTGTGTGTGTGTGTGTGTGTGTGTGTGTGTGTGTGTGTGTGTGTGTGTGTGTGTGTGTGTGTGTGTGTCTATGTGAGTATCTGTATGTAAGTATGCGTTGATGTGTGTGTGTGTGTGTGTGGGGGGGGGGGTGTTTATGTGAGTGTGCATTTGTGCATGTGTCTGCCTCATCTCCCTCTCTCTTTCCGTCTCTCCTTCCCCCTTCTCTCTCTCCCTCTCCTTCTCCTTCTTCTCCCTCTCCCTCTCTTCTCCCCCTCTTCCTTCTCCTTCTCCCTCTCCCCCTCTTCCCTCTCCTTCTTCCTCTCCCTCTCTTCCCTCTCCCTCTCCTTCCCCCCCCTCTCTCTCCATCTCCCCCCCCCTCTCTCTCCCTTCCCTCTCCCTCTTCCTATCTCTCCGTCTCTCCCTCCCACTTCTCTCCCTCTCCTTCTCCTTCTCCCTCTCTCCCCTCTCCTTCTTCTCTTTCTCCTTCGGCCTGTCTCTCTCCCTCTCTTCCCTCTCCTTCTTCTTCTCCCCCTCTTCCTTCTCCTTCTCCCTCTCTTCCCTCTCCCTTTCCTTCTCCTTCTCCCTCTCTTCCCTCACCTTCTTCTTCTCCTTCTTCCTCTCCTTTTCCTTCTCCCCCCTCTCTCTCCAACTCCCCCCTCTCTCTCCAACTCCCCCCTCTCCCTCTCTCTCTCCCTCTCTTCCCTCACCTCCTTCTGCCTCTCCCTCTCTTCTCTCTTTCTCCCTCTCCTTCTTCTCTTTCTCCTTTGTCCTGTCTCTCTCCCTCTCTTCTTCCTCTCTTTCCTCTCCTTTTCCCTCTCCCTCTCCCTCCCTTCTTTCTCCTTCTCTTTCTCCTTCTTCCTCTCCCTCTCCCTCTCTCTCCCTTCTTTCTCTTTCTCCTTCTCCCTCTCTCTCTCCCTCTCTTACGAGCTACTCTGACAGAAAAACTTTCATAACGGGAGCTCATCCAAGTTCATCCATTTGACGAAAAAGAAGAAAGAAAAAAGAAAGAAAAAGAGAAGGTGCAGAGGAAATAAGTCTTTCTCACGAAGTTAATGAATAAAGTTGGAGAAAAATCGGGAAAGCAAAAGAAGGAAAGAGAAAGAGGAGGTAAATAAAGAGACCGAGATATGGCAACAACACAAGGATTGCCATCGCATCTGCCTCTGTTTTCCTCCTCTTCCTTTTCCTCTTTCTCTTCTCTCTTCCTTTTCTTCTTCTCTCTACCTTTTCCTCTTTTCTCTTCCTTTTCCTCTTCTCTTCTCTATCACTTCCTTCCCCTCTCTTCCTTTCGTTTCTCCTTCCTTTGTCTCTCTCACCCTCCCTTTTCTTCTCTTCTTCCATTTCCTTTTTGTTCTTTTCTGTCTCTTTTCTACCTCCCCTATTTCCTTCCTTCTTTCCCTCTCTTTATCCTCTTTATATTTTCTCCCCTCTTTCCCTTCCTTTCTCCTTCTCATCCCTCTCTCCTTTTTTTCTCTTCTTTCACATTTCTTCATCCCTTTCCTCCCTCTCCATCTCCTCTTTCTTCGCCGTCTTCTCCACCTCGCCAGCTCTCTTTTCCTTCTCTTCCTCGCTCTCTATCGCCTTTCTCAGGGTCTTCTTTCGCTCTTCTTGCTTCAACTCTCCCTTTCCTTCTTTCCTCCCCTGTCTCTCTTCCTATCTCCTTATTGTCATCTTCTCTTTTTCCCCTTTTCGTCTCATTTCCTCCACTCTCCCTTTCCTCTTTCCTACCCTCCACCCTTTCCTCCACTCTCCCTTTCCTCTTTCCTACCCTCCACCCTTTCCTCCCCTTTACTCGTCCCTTCCCCTCCCATCCTTCCCTTCCCTTCCCTCTTCCTCCCCTCCCACCCTCCCTCCCCACCCACCTTCCCCTCCCCTCCCCTCCCCTCCCACCTTCCCCGCCCAACCCCACCCACCCCACCCCTCCCCTTCCCTCCACCCCTCCCCTCCTCCTCCCACCCCTCCTCCTCCCACCCACCCCACCCCACCCCAACCCTTCCCCTCCCCACCCCACCCCTCACACTCACGACCAGCGACATAAACCAATTTTTCATTTTCAATACGCAATCCCGCCGGGTGCTTTTGGGAGGACCAGCAGCGACCTCAGGATTTTCGGACGGGCTCGAGGCTTCGTTTGGCTGCAGGTCCGAAGCTCCGAACCGGCTCGAGTTTGTGGGGTCGCTTGGAGCACGAGAGAGAGGGAGTGGCGGTGGATTTGGTGATGAAAGTGAGGGGTTTGGGGAGTATGGATGGTGGTGATAGAGTAATGATGGTGATAGTGATGGTGAAATTGGTGATAGAGTAATGATGGTGAAATTGGTGAGGATATAATGATGGTGATAGTGATAGTGAGATTGGTAATGATAGAGTAATGATGATAGTGATGGCGAAATTGGTGATGATAGAGTAATGATGGTGATAGTGATGGTGAAATTGGTGATGATAGAGTAATGATGGTGATAGTGATGGTGAAATTGGTGATGATAGAGTAATGATGGTGATAGAGATGGTGAAATTGGTTATGATAGAGTAATGATGGTGATAGTGATGGTGAAATTGGTGATGATAGAGTAATGATGGTGATAGTGATGGTGAAATTGGTTATGATAGAGTAATGATGGTGATAGTGATGGTGAAATTGGTGATGATAGAGTAATGATGGTGATAGTGATGGTGAAATTGGTGATGATAGAGTAATGATGGTGATAGTGATGGTGAAATTGGTGATAGAGTAATGATGGTGATAATGATAGTGAAATTGGTGATGATAGAGTAATGATGGTGATAGTGATGGTGAAATTGGTGATGATAGAGTAATGATGGTGATAGTGATGGTGAAATTGGTGATGATAGAGTAATGATGGTGATAGTGATGGTGAAATTGGTGATGATAGAGTAATGATGGTGATAGTGATGGTGAAATTGGTGATGATAAAATAATGATGGTGATAGTGATGGTGAAATTGGTGATGATAGAATAATGATGGTGATAGTGATGGTGAAATTGGTGATGATAGAGTAATGGTGGTCATAGTGATGGTGAAATTGGTGATGATAGAGTAATGATGGTGATAGTGATGGTGAAATTGGTGATGATAGAGTAATGATGGTGATAGTGATGGTGAAATTGGTTATGATAGAGTAATGATGGTGATAGTGATGGTGAAATTGATGATAATAGAGTAATGATGGTGATAGAGATGGTGAAATTGGTTATGATAGAGTAATGATGGTGATAGTGATGGTGAAATTGGTTATGATAGAGTAATGATGGTGATAGTGATGGTGAAATTGGTTATGATAGAGTAATGATGGTGATAGTGATGGTGAAATTGGTGATGATAGAGTAATGATGGTGATAGTGATGGTGAAATTGGTTATGATAGAGTAATGATGGTGATAGTGATGGTGAAATTGGTTATGATAGAGTAATGATGGTGATAGTGATGGTGAAATTGGTGATGATAGAGTAATGATGGTGATAGTGATGGTGAAATTGGTTATGATAGAGTAATGATGGTGATAGTGATGGTGAAATTGATGATAATAGAGTAATGATGGTGATAGAGATGGTGAAATTGGTTATGATAGAGTAATGATGGTGATAGTGATGGTGAAATTGGTTATGATAGAGTAATGATGGTGATAGTGATGATGAAATTGGTGATAGAGTAATGATGGTGATAGTGATGGTGAAATTGGTGATGATAGAGTAATGATGATGATAATGATGGTGAAACTGGTGATGATAGAGTAATGATGGTGAAATTGGTGATGAATACTGGTGGTGATATGATTAATAGTGGTACTGATAATGAGAGTAATGATGATGGTGATGAATATGGTGATGTGTAGTGGCGATGAAAGAGAGGGTTTGGGGATGGTGATGATAATGATGGTGATGACAATGCTGGTGATGATATGATTAATAGTGGTAATGATAATGAGAGTAATGATGAGACTGATGATGGTGATGAATCTGGTGATGTGTAGTGGCGATGAATAATAATGATAATGTCAACAACAACAATAATAATGATAGTGATAAGTGTTGAATATGTATGAATTAAAACTGACTTTTTTTTACAGTAAAAGAGATGTATTTCACCACTTTCAAATTTGTGATGATAGTGATGATAATAGTAATAATAATGATAATGCTATTGATAAGAAACAATAAGATATACTGATTAAGATAAAGATAATGATATCGTTCATGTTGATAACAGCAACAAGAGTAACAATTACAATAATAATATTAATAATACCAATAAAGTTTATAATAGTAATGATAACAATCATGATTAATAATAATGATAATGATACTGATACTACAACTACCACTATGACTACTGCTACAACTACTACAACTACTACTACAAACCCCATTACCATCCCAATTACTGGTAGAAAAACTCACAATGCATAAACAAGATTTATTGAAATAACTGAGACAATTTTGGAATCTACTACTACTACGATACTGAAAATAATAATGATGATGATAATAATGATGATGGTGATAATAATGATATGTAATTATAACAATGATGATGAAAATGATGATAATAGTAACAATGATAATGATGATGGCAGACATTATAGCAACAGCTGCAATAATAACAATGCCAACAACAACAACAATAATAATAATGATAATTATAGCAATATTGATGAAAATGATAACCATTACCACGACCACTA
>NC_091552.1:43983615-43988615 GCF_042767895.1 Penaeus vannamei
GATGGTAATAATAATAACAGTAATAGTAGCAATGAGGATAAAAAATAATATTGATGATAAATAATAATAATAATGTTCAATAATATTAATAATGATATTGATATTAGTGTTGATGATAATGACATTGAAAGTAATAATAATAATGACAATATTAAGATGTTGATAATGATAATAATAATGATATTAATGATAATAACAATAGAAATAATAATGGTAATGATAGCAACAAACAATAATTGTAATGATAATGACAATGATGATAATAATGGTAGTAGTAATATCTATAATAATAATGAAAATGGTGATGATGATGATGATGATGATGATGATGATGATAATGATGATGATGATGATGATGATGATGATGATGATGATGATGATGATGATGATGATGATAATAATAATGATATTAATTATAATGACAACAAAAATGGCAATGCTAATGATGATGATAATAATAGAAATAATGATAATATTGATGATATCATGATAACAATAACAACAACAACAACAACAAGCGAATTACACAAGCACGACACAGTGGGAATACACAAGACAGTTCTCCCGTCCTTGCCAATTTCTCGCGACCATGTCCATATATGTAACTATGACTGTTCTTTCTGCTATTTATTGTTCTATTTCACTTTATGTTTATGCGAAATGCCCCTTTCGTTTAGTGCTAAAATGGTGGAAGGAACGCTGGTCATCCTGATTTAAAGGATAATGACTATAAAAGGTAAGTTGTTTTGTAAAGGCAGGTGTAGTTTGGTATTCGTATCACGCTTGTGTGCCTTGTCTACGTTTATGTGTAGGTGTGCGTGTGAAAGTGTAGTTACATAGAGACTTTTAACACATGTGCAACTTCATTAGATCAATGATTTCGTTTTAGATTGATATACAGTGTTATTATGATAGGATATGAGGCCTTGATGTGAAATGAAATATTATATACCAAATCCCGTATTCTTACAACGACTATAATGATGGTAATAATAATAATAGTAATAGTAGCAATGATGATAAAAAATAATATTGATGATAAATAATAATAATAATGTTCAATAATAGTAATAATGATACTGATATTAGTGTTGATAATGACATTATTGATAATGGGAAAAAAATAGTCCAAAGTGTGACTAGAAAACCTCTCTCACAATTATCAAACAGCTGATTCGCTAAACTAAATCAATAACAGCAACAATACATCCTTGTCCTAACCAAAATTAGGAAAGAATGAAAAAGAAACAGAAAAAAAAATAGAAAATTGCCTTACGGAACTTCACCTCAGTCGCTGTGCAGGACCGCCGTCACTGCTGCACTTCAACTACCAGGCTACCGGCTTCGTGGATATTCATTCGACGAGTAACTTCAACTTCCTAATGCGTGGAACTGTGAGAAGATTGATAAAGGAGAATAGCAATTATTTTTTTTTGAATGTTTATTTAAAGAGTAAATGATTGTTTGTTTTGTGTTTATAAGGGAAGAACAATTCGTTTTAGATCATAAGGCCAATTATCGAGATGTCATTACGGAATATTTACTTTCGTTGAGGATAATATTCCACGACAAAAAAAGAAAAGAAAAAAAGAAAAAGAAAAAGAAAAAGGTGGCTTCACATTTCCTTACCTTAAAATTGCTTTTGCCATGTGTTGTAAATTGAAATCATTACAAATACAACGAAAACAAAAACAATAAAATTTTTGATCGCTGACAACGAACATATTACAAATTCTATATACATCAGTACATTCGCTTTCACATTACAAACCCAAAGAAAATAATAAAACACAAAAAAACAACAACAACAAACACATAAAATATAACATACACAACGAACTATACGAACACGTAACCAATAAAAGATATTACGAAATGCCACTGGGTAAGTCTCACACCCGGTACTGTGGCCATGACCTCGGCGTGAAATTCAATGAGTGAGTGAAGATAATATTAATGTTGCCGAAGACTTCTCTGCGGTTGAGTGTGTGTGTGTGCGTGCGTTTGTGTGTTTGTGGTACGGGTGAGGTTGCGTGTGTCTAGGAGAGATGGGAGATGAATAGATGGATAGGTGGATGGATATATTAGATGGATGGATGGGTGGGTGGTGGATGGATGGATAGATAAATGTATATATATATATATACGTATATATATATATATATATATATATATATACATATGTATATATATATGTATATATATATATATATAGACATATTTACACCTCTACATACATATGTATATATATTTATCCATATATATATATATATATATATATATGTATATATATGTATATATATATATATATATATATGTATATATATATGTATATATATGTATATATATAATGGGTTATAGATGAGTCCCGTGGGAATCGAATTCTTATCAGGAAGAGGAAAACCAACACGGCTGAGAAGAACTTCATTATTGCAATTGCATACGTTTCGGAGATGCAATCTCCATCATCAGTGCTATAACAAAAAAACACAACAAAAATTAATTTAAAAATACAAACAAATTATAATACAAAACATACAAACAGTATAATAGAAAAACAATATCAAAAGATCGTAAAAACAAGTTGGTGAGCAGTAACAGGTACTAACCAAGCTATGGGTTCTTTTGATAGTTTATATGGTAAACAGGGTGGTTGCAGTGGCAGTGTTGTTAAGCTCTGGTTTCATCGTTTGGATGTGGAGTGACTCGGCTATGATGAGGTCAAATCTGTTAAGATGGGAGGTCAAGATTTTGAAATCAGTATTGCTGAAAGGGTGATTGTGGAGGTGAGAATGCTCTCTGATTGCTGAGAAGGATGGTTTACTCAGTTGCAGGCCTGTCCTGATGGACTTGCCTTTGTGTTCGAGAATGCGGTGGCGGAGCCATCGTGAGGTGGATCCCACATACCTAGCCTGACAGCTAGGACAAGTAAACAGGTAAACCACATTCGAACATAGTTCAGAGTTACACATCTCTTTATTCTTTAAGAAATTACCAACGGTGTTATTATTGTAAAAAACGAATCGAAAACTGATCTGAGGATAGCAACGCCTGAGAATTTTGTTTAATGATTTTCTGAGATCAAAACTAAGACCGCCCATATATGGGAGTTTTATATATTTAATGTCTTTGTTAACTGTGGCAGATGCAGGTTTAGGGTTGAATTTCTGACTTAGAAATTTGCGTAGGGCTTTATAAAATAGGTAAGATGGATACCCATTTGTAGTAAAATATTTACTTAAGAATGAAACTTCGTCATGGAAACTAGCCCAAGTTGAACAAATGTTATAAGCTCGGTTGATAAGTGTTGTGAGGCTGTTTAACTTGTAAATATGAGGTATGTAGCTGAGGTAATGAAGCCCAAGGCCAGTAAATGTGGGTTTCCTGTAGGTACTGGTGTAGAAACAATTGTTATGAAAAGTTATGGAAGTGTCAAGAAATGATAGTTTGTTATTTTGTTCAGTCTCACAAGTGAATTTTATATTGGGGTGTTGTGAGTTCAAGTATGAGAGGAAAGGATTAATGTGAGAGGGGTCGTTAAAGAGTAAAAAAGTATCATCCATATAACGGCGATATAAAATAGGTTTGAAATTAGCAGGGCAGTCATTCATCCATGTTTGTTCATGATGGCAAAGGAAAGTATTGGCATAACAAGGGCCAAGTGGTGATCCCATTGCTACACCGTCTACCTGTGTGTAAATAGAGCCATTGAAGGTAAACACTGAGTTGTGTGCGGCTATGTCCAATAATTTCCTGTATGTCGTCTTGTTCAGGCCATACGAGTTTAAGAGTGAGGAGGTTGTTTTGTTTAAAATTATGTCAGTGGTTTCACTGAGGGGAACATTAGTGAATAACGACTCTATGTCAAAACTGGCCATTGTGACAGGCCGTAGTGGTTTAAGGTCACTAATTTCTTTGATGAAAGAGAAGGAGTTTTCTATGGTATATTCATTGGTGGTTAGAGGGGTTATCAATTGAACTAAGAATTTTGCAAGATTGTAATTGAAAGTACCAATGGCAGAGATGATGGGGCGTAAAGGCTGACCAATTTTATGAATTTTAGGAAGGCCATATAAGCGACCAGGTTTTGAGCCAGATATAGTCAGGAGATTATAAGTCATTTCTCCGATAGATGTTCTTATCGAGCGTAAGAGTCTGTTTAGTTTATCTTCTAATTTCAGTAGATGAGTGGCAGTGTCAGACATGATTGGTTTAAATTTGGAGGAATCACTAAGTATCGTGTTTAGTTTACTAAAATAGTCATCTCTGTTTAGGATAACAACTCCACGTCCCTTATCTGGTTTTGTGATAACAATATTGTTATCATCTCTTAGAGCTATTAGGGGTGTAAGGGAGGGATATGGAGTATGAATACTCTTGACATGACATTTGAATTTCTTGTAGGTATCGTGTGCCACAGTAGAAATGCTGTTGGTGATATGATTCCATCTATCTTTGTAAATCTCACAGTTTTTGATGGTGTGACATAGTTTTTCAAAACAAAGAAAGAACTGGTTATGGGGAATGGTACTGGGTGGTATACAATAATCGAAACCTAAAGAAAGGACTTCTTTTTGTTCATCTGATAATATCCGATCAGAAAAGTTGAAAATAACCTTATTCTTGTCCACTTTTTTGTTTAGGTCAATTCCTAGCTTAGTTAATTTCTTATTGTGTCTGAAATCAACATTACATAATTTCTTTTCCATATTTCGTTCATTGAGGGATAATAAACATTTGGAATCGAAATAGGAAATACAGGAAGTGAGGAGAGTGGTGTCATCCTCCAGTTTCTTTTTTGATGGTAGGGATCTTTTTCTTTTGTTTATCTATTTCCCAGTCCAAAAGATCGAAGCACCAAGAACGATATGTCCTGGTAGTTTGGAATGTGGGACAATACACTCTAAATTTAATAAAGTCTGGTATGGTTCCGTAACATTTACAGATCTCTAGGAATTTTAAGTCTTTTTCTACTTTTTTGGAGCGGAAAGAATTCCTTT
>NC_091552.1:44001115-44003615 GCF_042767895.1 Penaeus vannamei
AAAATCTTCCCCGAACAAATTTCAGACATTTTTTTGAGTGAATGTATGATGTGTTGATAATAATGCTACTCATACTTTGGTATATGTATTGTTATTGATATTATAGATACTTCTTTACCAAAAATGCCATTATATTTATCATAATTACTGTTTTATTCGTCACCTTTGCATCTATTACTGTTATTTCTAAATGTGATATTGTAACTGTAATGAAAACGTGGTAGTGTTACTTATAGAAGAAAACGGAATCCTTAGAGGGTACACTGAAGAGAAATAAAATTACGACGCCACTGAATGCGAAACTCGGATAACAAATGCAAATGAAAGCAGAGAACAAAAGACATGATCGTACTTAAGACAAAGAATTAATCCGTAATAAGAAATCAATTCCCTACGAACGAATGTACAAACCCAGCAACGCATAAACAAAAAATAAAGTAAACAAAACATAAACAACATCTACTCCGCTAAAAGTTAAACAGAAAGATGTGAAAAAATAGTCTTAAAACTACTCCATCGCTGAACGAACGATTTCATGACAACGCGACAGTAAAAGAAAAATACTGACACCGTGTCTTTGCTGTCAGTGGAAATGTTAATTATATTTATAACACTAATGAAAGCAAAAATGACAAATATAATAATGATAATAGTGATAATGACACTAAAGATGAAATCAAATGGAAAATAATAAGAATAATAGCAATAACGATAATGATTGCAATAATACTAATAGTAACAAAAATGATGTTACCGATCATGATAATAAGCATCAATTATGATAATAAAAATGGCAGCAGTAGTAGTAGTAATGATAATGATGATGATAATGAAAATGATAATAATGATGTTAATAATAATGATGATAGTAATGATGATAATGATAATAATAATAATAATGATAATAATAGTAATAATAAGAGTAATAACTATGAAAATGATGATGATGATATTGATAATGATAATGCTAACAATGTTGATAATGCTACTGACAATTATGATGATAACGTTAATGATAATGATAATGCTAAAGATGATGATAACAGCAATGGTGGCAATGATAAAAGTAATGATTAATGATAATCAAAACAATAATAACAATAGTAATGATAACAGCAACAGTAATAATAACAATAGTAGTTATAGCAACGCAATAATAATGATAACTATTATTACTGCTATTATTATCATCACTGTTGTCATTCTTACTATTTTCTATTTATCTATATCATTATCATTATCACCATTCTTATCATTATCATTTTTATAATTATTGCTATCATCATTGCTGTAATTATCACTGCATATTTATCACTGTCATGTGAAAATCTATTGTCAGTATCATTATCATTATCATTATTGTTATTATTACTATTGGTATCATTATCATCATTATTGGTGCTATTATTACTACTATGATAATAATGTTATTATCATTATTGTTATCTACAATAATGGTAATTGTAATAATAATAATAATAATGATGATATTGATAATAACGAAAATTATAATGAAAATGATGATAATAATAAGAAATATGATGGTAACGGTAATTATAAAAGATGAAAATGATGATAATGATAGCAACAACAATAACAATAATACTAGTAATATCGATGGTAATTGTAATAATAACAATAATAACAACAACAGCAAACACAACAATAATAAAGATAACAATAGTAACAATAATGATAATGATAATAATAATGATGATAATAATGATGATAGTGATAATGATAATAAAGTAATAATAATGATTATAATAATAATAGTAGTAGTAATAATAACAATAATAATAATGATAAATATCATTATTCATGTAATTATAATCTTAAATCAATAATGATATTAGGAATGATAATCGTAATAATGAAAATAATAATACTGATAATGATAGTAAAGATGATAATGATAATGATAAGGATGATAAAAATGATGATACTAATAATAACAATAACAATAATACTGATAAGAATATCAATGATTATATTAATTATGTCGTTAATACTACCACCACTACTACTAGTACTACTAGTAGAAATAAAAATAATTATAATGACAATGATAATAATGATGATGATATTAGTAATAGTAATGATAACAATTACAATAATAATAATGATGATAATGATGATAACGATAGTGATAATGATGATATTGATAATCATATCAATAATCATATTGATGATATTGATAATCATAGTAATAATATTGATAATGATATTAATATGAATTATCATATCAATGTTATTACCACTACCGCTACTACTAATAACCATAATAATGATAATGATGATAATATCAATGATGATGACGATGATGATGATGATGATGATAATAATAATGATGATGATAATGATAATAACAACAACAATGATAATGAAAAAATAATAGTTATTATTATTATAATAAAATAATAATGACAGTATTGATAATAGTAGTAGTAATGGTAAGGATAATGATGATGATGATGATGATAATGATAATGATAATTAC
>NC_091552.1:44013872-44018872 GCF_042767895.1 Penaeus vannamei
CACACAACACACACACACACACACACACACACACACACACACACACACATATATATATATATATATATATATATATATATATATATATATGTATATACATGTATTATATATATATATATATATATATATATATATATATATATATATATATATACATATATATATATATGTATACGTATATATATATATATATATATATATATATATACATACTGAATGTATATATATATATATATATATATATATATATATATATATATATATATATATATATATGCATGTGTGCGTATATATATATATATATATATATATATATATATATATATGTATATATATATGTATATATATATATTTATATATATATACATAAATATATATATATATATATATATATATATTTACAGATACATACATAAATATATATATATATATATATATATATATATATATATATATATATATATATATATATATATATATATATGTATATATATATACATATACATACATAAAACACACACATGATACAAACTTAATGAAATAGTCATCATTCCAATAGTTTTACATAAAAAAAATTCTTAATATTTTTCCCGTGTCTCTTAGATCTTTTGTCTTTTCGATTTACAGCAATTTAGTTCATTAAGAGCTATAATGATCATTATAACGAGGGCAGTAATGCATGTTTATATACGTGTTAAAATGTTTTATACCGAAACATTTATCATTTGCTAGATTATTACAGGAAACCTTGTAATCAGATATGATCATATCATATAATCATTAACGCATTAACATATAACAAAACTGTGAAGAACAAAAATAACAATTTGGAAAAAAAATATGCATACAAAGCGGTATTAATGATAATAAAAGACCAGGGAAGGATCCAGCTGATTTAGACCACTTGCATGACCAATCAAAACTCAGCAGGGGTAAAAGGTGCTTTCTGATTGGTCGAATGCTTTCATGAGGGTGTTAACGGATAATATTTGAATTTTCTTAGGAGTCAATTGGTAACATTTTAGAAGTGTACGAAACCTATTTTTTTGTACACTCACGTAGAGCAAAAGACATTTTTAGAAATGTTGGCAAAAATAAAATGACCAATGTTAAAAAGAAAGAATGAAAAAAATTCTATTTGCTGTTAAGTAATAATGATAAGGGAGGAACCTTCTTCATTTCGCAATAATGACAATGTTGATAATGATTATGATAATGATATGAATAATGATGATAATATGAATGATAATGATAACGATGATAATATACATGAAGATGATAATGATAATACGAATGATAATAATTTGAATGATAATGATAATAATTTGAATGATAATGATAATAATTTGAATGATAATGATATTTTTTATGAATAAAAATGATAATGATCATATGATTGATAATGTTAATGATAATTATATGAATGAAAATGATAATGATAATATGAATGATAATGATATTGTTAAAAATATGAATGATAATGATATTGTTAATAATGTGAATGATAATGAAACTGATGATAATATGATGATGATCATGATGACAATGATGATAATGATAATAGCAATAACAATAAATGATTGTTAGAATAATAGAGATGATTATAATTATAACAATAATATTGACGATGATGATAATGATAATAGGAGTTAGAATAATACTAACAACAATAATAATCATAATGATGATAATGGTGGTAATAATGATAATGATAACAATCATAACAATGATAATAATAATAATAATGATAATAATAACGATAATAATAATGATAATGATAATGGTGTTAACAACAATAAGACCAAAAATAAACACACTAACAATGATTATAATCAAGATGCTGACGGAGATGATAACAACAACAATAATAATCATGAGATTTATTTAAACAATAGAATAACTGAATAATAATCATTGTCCTTGTTATCAACATATCATCATCACCATTATCAATACTATCACACTAATGATATCATAATCACCATTATTTCCTATTATTGAAGTGACAATTGTTCTTATCATTAGCATAAACATCATTGTTACTGCTCACCATTACCATTATCATCGTTACCATTGACCTTTTCAGTTTTATCGTTATCATTATTGCTGTTATTATCATTATCATTCTTTTTGATATCATTGTTATCATCAATATTATTACTGTTATGATTGCTATCATTATTATTATCATCGCCATCATTATCATCATCATTGTTCTTTTTACTCTTTTTACCATTGTTATCATTATCATTATCATTGCTATTATTATCAGTATTATTGTTGTTATCATTAGCATTATTACCATCACTATAATTTTCATGATAATTTTCATTATCATTATTTCATTACTATTATAATTTTTATTTTTATTAATATTATCATCAATATCATTATTATCACCATCATTATTTCATCATCATCATTGTCTTCACCATCACTATGATTATTATCATTACTCTTATCAGAATTATTATTCCTGTTATTATTGATACTCAAACTGTTATTATAATTATTATCATCATTGCCATCATTATTAGTACTATCATTATCATTGTCATCCTCTTTTTTATCATCATTATTACTACCATAATCATTAATGTTGCAATCTATTCATTATCATTATTATCATTATTTTTACTATTATCATTATTATGAATTTCATTACTATTATTATCATCATTCTCATAGTTATTATCAAAAGTAATAATGAGGGTTGAATTAGGATATCAATCTTTTCATGAAAATTAAGATAACACTGGAATCTATCAGAACACATTCAAGAATTACCTACGTAACGAAAGAAGTCTCCAAATAGAAGCATTGTTTGGAAATCTTGGCATAAAAATCTTTCCCGAACAAATTTCAGACATTTTTTGAGTGAATGTATGATGTGTTGATAATATTACCTCTCATACGTTGATATATGTATTGTTATTGATATTATGGCTACTTCTTTACCAAAAATGCCATTATATTTATCATAATTACTGTTTTATTCGTCACCTTTGCATCTATTACTGTTATTTCTAAATGTGATATTGTAACTGTAATGAAAACGTGGTTGTGTTACTTATAGAAGAAAACGGAGTCCTTAGAGGGTACACTGAAGAGAAACAAAATTACGACACCACTGAATGCGAAACTCGGAAAACAAATACAAATGAAAACAGAGAACAAAAAACATGATTGTGCAAAGAATGAATCTGTAATAATAAATCAATTTCCTACGAACGAATGTACAAATCCAGCAACGCACAAACAAAAAATAAAGTAAACAAAACATAAACAACATCTACTCCGCTAAAAGTTAAACAGAAAAATGTGAAAAAATAGTGTCTTAAAACTACTCCAACGCTGAATGAACGATTCATGACAACGCGGTAGTAAAAGAGAAATACTGACACCGTGTCTTTGCTGTCAGTGGAAATGTTGATTATATTTATAACACTAATGAAAGCAAAAATGACAAATATAATGATGATAATAATGATAATGACACTAATGATGAAATCAAATGGAAAATAATAAGAATGATAGCAATAACGATAATGATTGCAATAATACTAATAGTAACAAAAATAATGTTACCGATCATGATAATAACATTGATTAAGCTACAATTATGATAATAAAAATGGCAGCAGCAGTAGTAGTAGTAGTAGTAATGATAATGATAATGATAATGATAATAACAATGATAATAGCAATAAGGCAAATAATAATAATGATAATAATAATGATAATGATAATGAAAATAATAATGATAATGATAATGAAAATAATAATGATAATATCATGATGATAATGATAATAATAATAATAATGATAATAATAGTAATAACTATGGAAATGATGATGATGATATTAATAATGATTATGTTAACAATGTTGATAATGCTAGTGACAATTATGATGATAACGTTAATGATAATGATAATGCTAAATATGATAATAACAACAATGCTGGCAAGGATAAAAGTAATGATAATGATAATCAAAACAATAATAACAATAGTAATGATAACGACAACAGTATAAATAACAATAGTAGTTATAGTAACGCAATAAGAATGATAACTATTATTACTGCTATTATTATCATCACTGTTATTCTTACTATTTTCTATTTATCTATATCATTATCATTATCACCATTCTTATCATTATCATTTTCATAATTATTGCTATCATCATTGCTGTAATTATCACTGCATATTTATCACTGTCATATGAAAATCTATTGTTAGTATCATTATCATTATTGTTATTATCACTATTGGCATCATTATCATCATTATTGATGCTATTATTATTACTATGATATTAATGTTATCATTATTGTTATCAACAATAATGGTAATTGCAATAATAATAATAATGATGATATTGGTAATAACGAAAATGATAATGAAAATGATGATGATAATAAGAAATATGATGGTAACGGTAACTATAAAAGATGATAATGATGATAATGATAGCAACAACAATAACAATAATACTAATAATATCAATGGCAATTGTAATAATAACAGTAATAACAACAACAACAAACACAACAATAATAAAGATAACAATAGCAACAATAATGATAATGATAATAATAATGATGATAGTGATAATGATAATACTGATAATAATAATAATGATTATACTAATAATAGTAGTAATAATAATAATGATTATACTAATAATAGTAGTAATAATAATAATGATAATAATAATAATGATAAATATCATAATTAATGTAATTATAATCTTAAATCAATAATGATATTAGGAATGATAATCGTAATAATGAAAATAATAATAGTGATAATGATAGTAAAGAAGATAATATTAATGATAGTAAAGATGAAAATAATAATGATAAGGATGACAAAAAAGATGATACTAATAATAACATTAACAATAATACTTATAAGAATATCAATGATTATATTAATTATGTCATTAATACTACCACCACTACTACTAGCACTATTAGTAGAAATAATAAT